>NC_143132.1:140597366-140897366 GCF_059928025.1 Delphinapterus leucas | reverse complement strand
TGCATCACATAACCATCACAGATACAATTTAAAACCAACAAAAACCACTGACAATGCCAAGTATTAGGAAGCATTTAGAGCAACTAGAACTCACATAACCCGGTGGGTGTGTCAATTAGTTTTGTCAGTTAGGAAAAGCACACGATAATATTTACTGAAGCTGAATATACATATATCCTATGACATAGCAATTCAACTTCTGATACTATTTTAATGCATAGAAAAAACATTTATGGGAATATACATAAACCAGAGAAAGCCTTGAAAGAATATATAGATCGCTTTCAACAAACCACCAAAAATTCCAAAGACAAACACATCCGTTAAACCCACATTACATCAGGAATTCTATCAGTTCTGATATGAAAACCTCTGAATGATTCTATTGGTATTTAATATAATCTATTAGCATGGATTAATAGCAACAAAAATCTAAGCAACTTGCTGTATTTCCTCCAAGAATAACCATTAAACCATTTTAACTATTTGAAAAATTACATCTACTTATGCTCACAGGATATCAGAGCTTAGAAGGAAGATGAAAAATAAAAAGTAGCAGGAAACCATGCAGAGAGAGTCATAGAGCTTGTGATTCTAATGGTAGCTGCAAACGAGGTCGCTCATCCCTCTGTGGCCACGCTAATTGGTCAAGAGCAACCGAAGCCTCATTAGCAATGTTCATAAAAACAGGCTCCCCCTGCCTGGGCATTTTCAATTTAGAGAGCAGACACCTGCTACCCATCAGTCTCTCACAAGACAGGACTCGTGCCAACCACCACTATGTTATTTGGTTTGTTCTTAATCTTTACTATTTATAAACAGAGTCTTCAGAGTACATGCGTGCACAAGTGTAGCATGTGTACCCATGCAGCTATCTATAGCCAAAAAAACAAATTCTCAAAAATAGCTGTTTGGAAGACCACATCTTGTGCTATTAATACTCACATACTGCAGTATTACATAACAATTTTTTTCCCAATTCTGCTAGGCTAATATGCAAATAAATGAACTCAACCATAGCTAGGAGCTAGATGTACTGATCAGTATGGCCTTGCCTCTCTATAACTACAAAAGAATTTTGCATGATCTCTTTCCGTTCTAAAACTCCCATGAATCTACATGATTAATCACTTTTAAATCCAGCGGCCCGGGTTCTGGGGTGGTAATATCTGCTATTTCCAAATCCGTATATTTAGCATATACTCCAAGAAGATACCTCAATACTGAACTCACAGTAACGTGCTGAAGGCATAAACATAGTCTATAATTTTATAATTTATATAAATTATGCTTATGTAATTTATATAAATATCTTTATATAATAATTTATATGTAATAATTTATATAATTATTAAATGTAAATAATTTATATTATTTGACAATTCCAAAACAATAGTAGGGATAAATACTATCAGAAAGAACTCACCTGAAAACAAATTGTTACTACTACCTGCTTTACCCTCCAGGACCCTAAAAAGTGTAAATCAAATTTTGTTAAAAAGAAACAGAAATGGGAAATGATTCCCTCCTGAAAAGCTTTGAAATCCATCAAAGGAGAGCAGAGAGGACAAAACCCTGGTTTTGTCCGGGGTAAATCTGGACTATGCTGGGCAAACCAAGACATATGGGTGCTTGGTGCAATAAAACTAATGTCCAGTGCCCTCCGATTATTGAAGTGGGGCTATTAAGATATGAGCTCAGTTGTACTGACGCATCAGATCGAGAGAGGCACCGAACAAAAATCATTCATGAAGCATCTTCAGAAGAAGTCTGAGAAACTTATCTGGGTACATTCTTTGTGTCTCAAAAGATAAGACTTTCAAAATGGGGATGGCAGTGTTAGTGATCTCCAATTCAAATGAAGCTAAATGAGCTTGCTCATCTCAGGATCAACTCTAAATAAGAGAAACTAAACATACCAGGGGCTGCTGATTGAGTATTTGCTACAGGCCACACGCTGTTCTGAATATGCCACACACATCATCTCATTTAATCTCCACAACAATGTTATGAGGGAGATATCCTTGTGTCTGTTTTAGAGATGGGTTAACTAGACACACAGACTTAAATATCTTGCCCAAGGTCAAGAGGAAGGAAGAGAGGGAGGCAGAATCTGATCCAAGCACCGAACTTCACACCCTCTAGTTTTCCCACCAGTATGCTTCCCCCTGAATAATCCAGACATACAACGTGTGTCCTGAGGACAGACCAAGACCCCACCGTGCAGGCACACCTCAGAGATACTGCCTCGAAGAAGCAAATATCGCAACAAAGAGAATCACACGAATTTTTTGGCTCCCAGGGCATATAAAAGCTGTGTTTATACTACCCTGTAGTCTACTAAGTGGGCAAAAGCATTGTGTCTAAAAAAGCAATATACATACCTTCATTTTAAAATACTTTATTGGTTGAAGAAGAAAAAGCTAACCATCCTCTGAGCCTTCAGTGAGTTGTAATCTTCTTGCTGGTGGAGGATCTTGCCTCGATGTTGATGGCTGCCGACCGATCAGGGTGGTGGCTGCTGAGGGCGGGGATGACTGGCAGTTTCTTAAAATAAGCCAGCGATGAAGTCTGCCCCATCAACTGACGCTTCCTTTCAAGAACGATTTCTCTGTAGCATGCAGTGCTGTTTGACAGCATTTTACCCACAGTAGAACTTCTTTCAAAATTGGAGTCACTCTTCTCAAACCCTGCCACTGCTTTATCAACTAAGATTATGTAATATTCTGAATCCTTTGTCATTTCAACAAGCTTCGCAGCATCTTCACCAGGAGTAGTTTCCATCTCAAGAAACCACTTTCTCTGCCCATCCATAAGCAGCAACTCCTCATCCATTCAAGTTTTATCATGGGATTGCAGCAATTCAGCCCCATCTTCAGGTACCGCATCTAATTCTCGTTCTCTTGCTGTTTCCACCACATCTGCAATTACTTCCTCCACTGAAGTCTTGAAACCCTCAAAGACATCCATGAGGGTTGGAATCAACTTCTTCCAAACTCCTGTTAACGTTGATATTTTGACCTCTTCCCATGAATCATGAATGTTCTTCATGGCATCTAGAATGGTGAATCCTTTCCAGGTTTTCAACTGAGTTTGCCCAGACCCATCAGCGGGATCACTCTCTATGGCATCTATATAACCTTACGAAATATATTTATTAAATAATAAGGCTTGAAAGTCAAAATTATACCTTGGTCCATGGGCTGCAGAATGGATGTTGTGTTGGCAGGCATGAAAACAACATGTATCTCGTTGTGCATCTCCCTCAGAGTCCTTGGGTGACCAGGTGCATTGTCATTGAACAGTCATATTTTGAAAGGAATCTTCTTTTTCTGAGCAATAGGTCTCAACAGTGGGCTTAATATATTCAGTATTCACTTGCAACCATGTTGCAAGCAGATGTGCCATAATCCAAGCTTTGTCGTTCCACTTACAGAGCACAGGCAGAGTAGATTCAGCATGATTCTTAAGGGTCCTAGGATTTTCGGAATGGTAAATGAGCATTGACTTCAACTTCAAGTCACCAGCTGCATTAGCCTCTAACAAGAGAGTTAGCCTGTCGTTTGAAGCTTTGAAGCCAGGCACTGACTTCTCCTCTCTAGCTATGAAAGTCCTAGATGGCATCTTCTTCCAATGGAAGGCTGTTTCATCCACATTGAAAATCTGTTGTTTAGTGTGGCCACCTTCATTAATGATCTTGGCTGGATCTTCTGGATAACTTGCTGTAGCTTCTACATCAGCACTCACTGCTTCACCTTTTACTCTGATGTCACAGAGATGGCTTCTTGCCTTAAACCTCATGAACCAACCTCTGCTAAGCTTCGAACTTTTCTTCTGCAGCTTCCTCGCCTCTCTCAGCCTTCACAGAACTGAAGAGAGTTACGGCCTTGCTCTGGACTAGGCTTTGGTTTAAGGGAATGTGGTGGCTGGTCTGATCGTCTCTCCGGACCACTCAGACTTTCTCCATATTAGCAATAAGGCTGTTTCGCTTTCTTACCATTGGTGTGTTCACTGGGGCAGCACTTTTAATTTCCTTCAAGAACTTTTCCTTTGCATCCAGAACTTGGCTAACTGTTTGGCGCAAGAGGCCTGGCTTTCAGCCTATCTGGGCTTTCGACATGCCTTCCTCACTAAGCTTAATCATTTCTAGCTTTTGACTTAAAATGAGAAAAAAAAATAAAATGAGAGATGTGTGACTCTTCCTTTCACTTGAACACTTAGAGGCCCTTGCAGGGCTACTAACTGGCCAAATTTCAACATTGTTGTGTCTCAGGCAACAGGGAGGTGACAGCAGTCAGAACATACACAAAATGTATCAATTAAGTTCGCCGTCTGACACGGGCACGGTTCGTGGTGCCCCTAAATGATTACAAGAGTAACATTAAAGATCCCTGATCACAGATCACCATCACAAACATAATAACAAGGAAATATTTTGAAATACTGCGAGAATTACCAAAATGTGACACAGAGACACTAAGTGAGCAAATGCGGTTGGAAAAATGGCGCCAACAGACTTGCTCGACGCGGGGTTGCCAGAGACCTTCAACTTGTAAAAAGCACACTATCTGTGAAGCGCAATAAAGCGAACCACAATAAAAGGTGGTCTGCCTGTACAGCCCAGCTGAGATGACTACCTAGAACAAGCTTTACCTAATCCCCCGCCACGTGACCAAGCACTTGCAGCCAGCAGGGCCTCCCACCTGCCCTCCTCTGCCCTTCGGAGACAGGTAGGTGCCAGGCGTCCTGCCAGCAGACTGGCCCACTCACACAATTGTTGCTAAAGCTCAATGTAAGTCATTATATGCTCTGAGCCCCCTAAAGCTATGGGATTATTCTGCCATAAGGAACACAGGTCCCACTGAAACCCCCCCTGGGGGTTCCGACTTGTCTGAGTCACTACTAACACCCATGCTGGGTACGACCCTCTCGATTCACCATTATCAACAGCAGAGAAAAGCTGGCCAGGCAGCTTGCACAGTTTCTGATCCTGTGGCCCACTGGTAAAAATATATGAATATCCCCTGTACTACAGAATCCATTAATTTGAAATAAAACATAAGTAGCTGAAGTAATCTGGAGGTCTGGTAGACAAGCAAGTAATGACAGACAAAATTTAGCATTAATAAGGAACAGAGCATCTATTTTTGAACACACGTATAAAATAGAGTCGGAAGGGAAAACGTGAATATTCACAATTCATTTATACCTGCATTTAGGCTGCAGATAGCACTGCCCTATTTCGTTGAATTCGGAGGCATGGGGAACTTAAGCATTAAAAAAAGAACAGTCTCGTTTAGACCCCTTACAGAGCATACAGAACTATAAAAGGAACTGAACAGATTCTGGGAGAGAGCATTCTAAGAAACTAACTCAAGAGGCCAAGATAGGCAATTTAAAAAATAATAATAAACAATTTCCTGTCAGTTGTCTATTTGGACCTGGTGAAAAGCACCACAAGTCAAGCATAACTGTTTGGAGGGGAGGCTGGAAGACAGGGAAGGGAAGAAGCAAAAGGGGTAAGTAATTTTTAGGGTCTGAAAATGAACACCCCCTAATGACTGTTGAAACTGAACTCTGAAGTGTGACGAAAGCTCTCTGAGTGGCTGAGACTCACGGCCCTGCGCCCGCCTTGCAGCAGTTATCGAGCCTGGACTCCCTCACATGCATCAGTACAAAGCCAAGTGGAGACTTGCTGATTGGCTACCAGAGTTTTCTGACCTAAATGACCAAGGCTGCCTGTTTAACCAGACAAATTCACTCTGTGATCCAGTTACTGTTGGTTGAATATTCATGATACGCCCACAGGTTTGCTGGGTGTACAGCTGTCTCCCCCGAGCCCCCATTCAGAAAAAAAAGTCTAAAGTCAAATGCAGATATTATTCTTAAGATAAAATTCAGAAAATGGTTATTGAGTGCTTGCTTTCTGTGCAGAACTGATAAATACAGCCCAGCTTTGGCCTGCAAAGAGTCTACTTTATTTACACCATAATGTACATTTTAATTATTTTGTTTAAATACGCATAATAGATGTGAAAAGCCTGCTAGTTCCCCATGATGCGGTGCTCAGCATCAAGACATAGGGAATCTACGTTGGCGGAAAGTTAGTAAAAGCATTTCCCCTACACACCGTGACACCATAATAAGGACAACAGTGATATTAAGAAAACTAAGGGCTGCCACCTTGGACAAGGTCAAACCTTTGGTCCCAGCGAAGCCAGAGTCTCTGGTCAGGCAGCCATAACAGGTGACTAGACAGCTGCCTGGCCATATTATCTGCCAACTTCTTCTGCCAGAAGAAACTGAGATTCTTTTTTTCCCTTCAGTATCCCCTACATTTAAAGGGGAAAACCAAATCTGGTGTTCCAAACCACCAATGCTTCCTTAAGTATACAAAAAAATTAACACTGCCAGTGTAATGTGGGGGTCAGTGGAGTGCCCAAGCGGGGTACAACAACCAGCTCCAGCAGCCTGGACAAGCAGTTAACCCCTCTGAACTTGGGGTTTTCTTCAGCCTCCATGGTTGGTGCAAGACCAGGCCACAGAATCAAATTAAACACTTTTCATGTGTTTTGCACATAGTAAGTGCTTAATAAACAGTGGCTGCTGTCATTACTTTTAAATACCAAAATAGTATAATGGCTATACTTCCAACTTATTTTTTTTAAATACCCAAATCAATAGTTGTTATGGTCTGGGGATAGGGGGCAGGGAAGGCTGCAAAGAGACTTGGAAAATTTTTTGAGATGATAGAATTGTTCTAGATCTTGGTTGTGGTAGTGGTTACATGACTTACATGTGTTTGTCAAATTCCATAGAACTAGACACCAACGGGAGTGAATTTTATTTTATGCAAATTAAATCACCTCTCTTAATGTACCATCCAAAATATTTAATTAGCTTTGACTAAAGTAAACCATCCAAACTAATAGACATTTTAACTTCATTTATTTCAAAACTTAAAAAGAAATCTAAGGCTTAAAGTGTTACTTCATATTTTTAGACCAAGCTCCTGAATTAAAGGATGGAGCTATTTGTAAAAAATGAATGCCATATGAACAGCTAACCAAATTAACTGTTTCAAAATAAAGCGTGGACTGTATTGAATGGTGTGATGAAATGAAATATGGAAAGAGAAAATGAAACTGATGTTTTCGTTTACTAGATTACTAAAGATGACAAACATAATGGCTTCTCCCCTAAAAATCTAGTAATAGGCCTTTGAGAATAAGCTAAAAAGTGTGATACTATTTTCAACAAGCTAAGGAAAAGTAGAAAAGTCTGGTGATGAGTTCCATGATTTATTTTTCTTCTCAAGGTACTTAGAAAGGTCTGACCAGGCTGCTCACCCTGAATTTCCATCGACACTCTTACCATAACCAAGGAGCTCTTTTAGTATGGATCTGTGCATCTGTTTTGGCAGAAAATGTAGTTTTACAATTTACAATTTCTTACTCAACACCACACTTACAAAACAGATGGAGTTCCAAAGAAATAATTTTAAATAAGGAATATCATTCCAGTCAGCCTACAGTGCATTTAGTCCCCCTTCTTTGCCCACTGTTTATCCCATTTCTGCTGTTATTTCTCTCTCTGATTTGGGGATCCCCACCTAAGAGGAAGGTCAAGACTGTGATGAACTAGGAAACAGGCATAGCCGGACACTGCAACTAATGCAACCCCATGAACACCAGCCTCTGATCCTTAGTGAGCATGCACGCTCTGCGCCATGCCCTCAAGTCCCCCATCATCACCAGGCTCACTAATCTACTCCCGCCTCTCCCCTTCCATCACCTGACTGCATTCATCCCTTTATTCAAAAGAAACCAAAGAAAGATGTCACCACTGCTTTTTCACATGGGCTCCTGCTAAGCTGTTTATTATATTTTAACAAAAGTGAAATGTAATTCTGCCATTCGTGTGACAAAAATACCTGTGCATTATTTGCTGCTTTATGAAAGTTGGTATTAAAGTTAAAGATCTCTTTATTCTATTATGTTATTAACTTGATGCTGTCATGTCTTTAGAAAATGCCACACTAAATTTCTAAAATCTTGATACCTCAAGACGCCAACTGAAAGGGAGTAAATACCAAGTAATTACCTATTTAAGTATAGCATACTCCTTCCCTAAAATCCAGGCTTGATCAACTTTCAACACTATTTCCATAGTTTTAAAGGGTGATTAAGAAAATGCACATTGAAAATAGAGGCAAGAAAAAGGAGTCAAGTCATCTTAGGAGATACAAGACAATACATAAGATATGAGACTGGTAAATCCCAATAAGCCATTTTAAAAATTTAAAGAACTTAGAGAAAATATGTACTTTCTTATCATTTGTCCATTCATTCAGGAAGCAACGTATTGAACCCCTACTACATTCCTCACAATGTATATCTAGGGATACAACTGCAAACAAGGGACCAACTGCCTCCATTAGAAAGAAGACAAAGATATCTGGGAAACTTTCAAAATTCCAGTGATTTCTGAATAATTAACCATTTCCCCATGTGCTTCTAGCATCTTCAATGAAGAAATGATATCTACCAACAAGTTCTCAATTCCACATGTCAGAAATGTTGGCAAACCATCCTTCTTCCTAACCTCCCATGAATGCAAAATTAAAACAGATGCTGTTGTAATTAAATAAGTTACACTGTGAACCACATGTAGACAACAATTAAATCTGAATTTTTTTTTTTTAAAAAGTGCAAGAACAGGCCCTTCAAAAAAATTGAGGGAGAGGAGTTAAAATGTGGTCAGCTTGTATCTTCTCTGGAATTTTTACGTCAGATTTCATTAACACTGCAGTGCAAAATCACCACAAATATCTAGTAACCAATAAAAACAGTTATGACACATAACTCTGTCAATGGGTATTGAGTACCACGCACGGTTGAAAGCAACTTCCATGGCAACATAAGCGACAGAGTAGAAGAAAACGTTAAGTCACTAAAAGCTAGGTAGGTATGCAGCAAAAACCTCTTTTGCTTTCCTTAGCTAAACTCTAAACACCTGCTGCAGATAGGTAATACACTTGATCTTTAAGCCCTCCAACTGTGCCCTTGCTCAGCCATAAACCGGGCCAACAGATGACAAAGCGAAAAGCAGTTTCACAATTGCCTGTTACATAGAGTAGCAAGGTTGTATATTTCACTAGGTAACTGCAGAGGCTGATAATACCATCAGACACCACATGCTACTCAGAAGGTTTCTGTAGGTCCAGTTAAATTTCAAATACCACCAGTGCCAATTCTCTTCACTGTGGCCCGTTCTGCTCTCCCCCTCCCGCTGATGATCTGCCACAGGAAGGTGGGGACAGCCGTGTCAGGGTGCTTTGATGCTCACCGTCCTGGTGACCTCTCAGCCTTCAGACAGCAACATTTTCTATTCGTTCCAAACTTGAGCAGAAAGAGCTAGCCCTTCCTAAGGCTCTGCTCTTCTTAGCTCATCAATTTTTTTTCACTTCATGTCAGGAGAAATATGTTTGCACTGCAGACCAAAATGTAATATTAGAACGAAACCATCACAAACTCAAGAGTTCCTTACATTACTCCTGGAGTTTAAAATGCACAAAACAATCGCTGACGTCCTTTTGCTAAATAACCCCAGGCAAAAGATAGCAAAACCAAGCAAACTACCCAAAAGAACTTCCACAGAGCTGGAGGCCTGCCTACTGCAGCAAGGAAAAGATTAAACCGTGCAGGACTGTAATCTCTCAGCGCCTCTGACCCTAAGAAAGCCGAAATGGGCATTTATGTTCAGAAACCTGCTCCATTTCTCCGTGAAATTGAGTGACCTGGGATTTTTTGCACCCTCTGAGTCCAGCCGTTTGCAAGAGGCAACTATAGAGCGATGAGAAGAAACCTATTAAATAATCTCTGTTCACTGCCTGGGATTTTTAAGAACATGCTTTCACATGATAACTGTTTTTAACATACAATGGAAACCTTGCAGGGAGTCTGTTACCAGCCGAGGCTACCACAAGAGAGCGTGCCCTGCCAAGCAGGTACAGGCCATCATTCCAGGCCAATCCTGGGAGAGGTGACATCCCTAACTTCCACGGGGGATGTCTGAGCACAGCTCCCTGCACATTCAGGACCACCTCTCCATTCTTCCCAAATGCCATATGCACCCAGTCCCCGCTCAACCACTCCAAGCACCAGCGCACCCCTGGCTCCCGTTAGCAGGGGGCTGGCTCCTCGTACACCCCCCTCCTGCCACCACTACTCCCCTCTTGGGGAAAGAGCCCCCGCGGACGGCGGGGGGCGGGCGACGGGTGCCCCTCGCCCACCTACCTTGATGATGCTGCTCCGGCGGGGCAGGCCGCCCGGCTTGCTCTCCCGGGGGAGGGGGCAGGCGGCCGGGCCGAGGGTCGGGGCGAGCGCGGCGCCGCGGGGGCCCCTGGAGGGGCTGGCCTGGGCTTCGTCCGCGGACACGCCGAGGCTGCAGTCTCCGTTGGAAACCCCGGCGCTGTCATAGCGCGCCCGCCCGTGGCCGAGGCGCCCTCCGCCGCCGCCGCCGCCTTCCCCGGCCCCGGCTCTCAGGGCGCCCTTGGCCGCGAGGACCGGGCCCGGGGAGGTGGGCAGGGCCCCGCCGGCGGCGCCCCCCCGGCCGCACTCCGCCATGGGCGCCCCGCGACCCGCCAGCACAAAGCCGCGTCCCCGCGTCCCCGCGTCCCCGCCGCCTCGGGCCGCGCGGCCCCTCCTCCTCTCCTCCTCCCGCCGCCGCCTCGGCCGCTTCTTCCGCCTTTTTTTTTTTTTTTTTTTTTTTTTTTTTTTAAATTTAGATGTGCTGTTGGTTTCGAGCTCGCCTCGCTCACGGTTAGAGTCGCGGCAGCAGGATTCTCGGAAGATTCCTGCAGGGGGAGAAGAGAGACACAGTCAGCGCGGCGGCGGGGCCCGGGGCCCGGCACCCGGGAGGGAAACACGCCCGGCACACGCGCCGCCGCGGGCGCCACAAATACCGCGCGGCCGGGGGCGCCGGAACGGGGTGCCCTCCCCGGGGGAACGCCCCGGGGCGCCCACCGCGGGGCTCAGGGCACCCACCGCGCGGGCACCGGGCGTCCCGCTCGGGCTCGGGGAAGCGGCGGGCGCCCAGACGCTCCCCGGCCACGCGGAGGCGCCTCCCGAGGCTCTCGCGGCCCCGGGCGGGCGGGTGGCGACGCCGGGGTCTCCCCGGATCCCAATTCTCCAGGGGCTGTCGCGCGCCGGGCCCGCCACGTACCACCGGGTCCCCGCCGAAGCCGGCGGCGCCGGGTAAGCGCACGGAGGGCAGGGAGGCCGGGACTCGCCCACCCCTCCGCCGCCGTCTCCTCCCGGGCTCGGCGCTGCCCCCTACAGGCCGCGGGGACCCTCCCCTGCCGCCGCGGGCCACCCGGCTCCCGCTCGTGGTCGCCGTCGTCGCGGCTGCTCCCGCTGGGCCGGCTCATCGGGCCGCAGGAACCTCGCTGCCCAGCGGACGGCGACAGGCGGCGGCCGCGGGTCCCGGGAGGCTCACCGCCTCCCTAGAGATTTGTCAACTTCCAGTCACCCGCCGGCGCTCCGAGGAGCAAAGACAGTGCAGGCCGCGGGCCGCACGATGGTCCCGAGCTCTGGGCTCCGCCGCTGCGCCCTATCCTACCCCGCCCCGCGCGCGGGACTCGTTCAGCTCCCGCCCAGCTCCGGAGGAGGCTCTCCGGACGTTCCCCTCCGGGGTCCCCTCGTGGGTCAGACCCACTTCACATACAGAAGCTAATTCCGTTCCTTTCGGATCCTGAACTGTGAATCTGTGAATTGATTCAACTAGTTGCAAGGATGCTGGGGCGGGGGGAGGGGAGCGGCGAGAGGTGAGAAGCAGAGGACCTCGTTAGAGCCTGTTCTGAGCCCTCTGAGTCGTCCTCCAGGGATTTATCACCGTCGTCCCTCCCTCCCAGTGTCCTTCCGCCAGTGTCCCGCCGCCAGCCAGTCCAGCCCTCTGCAGACCGCGTCCTAGGTCAGGCTCATCTTTTGGGGCATTATCCTACTTGGATCACTGCAGCCGGTCCCTCTGGTTCTTCCTCCTTCCTCCTTCCTCCCTCCCCCAATGCTTCAGGTAGAGTGACCAGCCTAAAAACCCTGATCATGTCACTCCCCCGAGCAAATACCTTCCCTGGCTCTCCACCCTTGGAGCCAGACGTGGCCCCATCTCCGCATCTTGGTACCCGAGGCCGCACCCAGCCTGGCCCCACCCACCTCTCCATCCCAGGCTCCCTGGTTCCAGCTTCCAGCCCTTCTCTAGCACCCCAGCTCTTCTCCAACTAGTGTGTTTCCCTTCCCGGGAATGCGCTTCCCGCAGGGCGCGAAGGAGAAACTGACAGTCCGCTGGGGGGTGAACTTAAAGACCCTGCTTTCATCAGCGTGATGTTGTAGCAAACTGCCAAGCAGCCTCAGAGGAAACGAGCTTTACATACATATACATACCCGCCCTTGCCTCTGAAGCAACTTCAAATACCTTTGTGTTATTCTCGGGGTGTTTTAATTCTTCTGATCTCTGGATTCATGTTTTTGTAACACATCAGACAAGCTTTTATCCATCTTTTGCCAACCTGGGCCTACACGCTAACAGACATATTTTCACATCGATGGACAACAATGTTATAATATTTTATTCAGTCCCATCCCTCCTTCTTTCTTCCTTCCTTCCTTTCTCTCCCTTCCTTCCTTCCTTCCTTCCTTCTTTCTCTTTCTTTCTTCCTTTCTTTTTCTAGTTTGGTTCAATTTTTTTTCTGTCTTGTGATATTTTTGCAGGAAAATATATTCAAATAATTCAAATCAGGCCTTATCAAATTTATAGTCATAGTAGCCAGTGACTGTGCTGTGGGGAGGAAAGGAAGAATGCTAGGCCTTTATCCTTAAAGTCCTCTAATTTTGATATTTTAATAAACGCCTGGAGATATTTCTGCCTTTTCCTGCACTTACCAATCACTAGTAATATGCTATGAGAGTCATATATCCTGCAGCTTGTACCATGAGTTTCCTAGGGTGAGTGGGGACATATAGAGATTTAAACCTCCAGGATGCTTTTTTATAAAACCAGCATCTAATTCTCCTAATGCTTTCCAAAATGAGCACCTATGAATCTCCCTCTGGACTCCCAACAGGTCAAACCAGGGAGTCTTCGTTGAAATACCCTTGGCATTTAAATTAAAATGTTTCCCAAAGCATCTTGGCAGACCTGTGACTAACGATGCCAGAAGCCCAAGGCCTGTGCCAGTTTCCTTTTTATCCCCCTAAGTGCTTGTCTCCCACAGGTCAGACGCCTGCAGATGTTATAGCTGTACTTCTGCATCACACAAACAGCCAGGCGGTAGGTACCATCTCTCCTGTATGGTGACGGGAAGCAGCATGTGCCTCTGACATGTGCAGTGCTCAGCCCCCAGCAGGCTTTTTTAATAGCTAAACTCAGACTTTTTTCATCACAAGCAGCACAGTAAGCAGTTGTTCCTCCTCCTTCCTGCTTGTTTCTCCGCAGTTACTAAGTGATTGCTTCCCATTTCTCCTATTCCGTGAACAGGGTTATTGAAGAAATTGTAAATATTCTGCCAAAATTCTTGCTGAAGTGTTTTCACGGCATTGTAAAATTCATAGAAGTTTGACTCAGAAAAAGGGCCAAAATATCATAGTCATCCCTCAACAAATACTGTCTAGTGGTTCCTTCAGTTGAATTTTCGGAGTTGGGCAATAAGAGATAGGCAAGACATTAATAAAATGCTCATTCTGCATAACTCCATCGTGCTTATGCCAGTTTATTATCTCTGTATACCAATGGTAAGATGTTGATGAATCATTTGTTCATAATGTTTAAAGTAAATAAATACCTCTAAAGATCTCATTAATTTTTATCATGCCACCAATACAGAGCTGTATCTCTTTTAAGTTTTCTTCATATTTCATTCTGCCTCAGCTTTTAATTATTGTCACCCTTGACTGCGCGATCTTCTGTTTGTTTGTATCTTAAATACGGTGCCTCGAACATGAGCTATTCAGGCTCCCTGGTCCATAATAAGCTTCCTGCAGCCTCCCAAAATAACACTGATGCTGTTTACCGACTTCTTGCCGTCACTGATATCCTTGTAGGTTATGAATTCGTATCTAGTTTCCAGTTTGCAGCCTCTAACATTACGACTCTCCAAATTTTTCTGACTCACTGAACGCTTGGCCTTCAAATTATTTTTTCCCTCAGTGTGTGATGACAATTTCCATTTCTCAGACCTCCATCTCATTTTATTTCTGTATTTCTTTCAAGATGCAGTACAACCTCTGAGGCTTCATATTCGACTGCTCCCCATGTTTAAAGTGAGCGCTGGGTTTCCCTGGTGGCGCAGTGGTTGAGAGTCCGCCTGCCGATGCAGGGGACACAGGTTCGTGGGTCCGGGAAGATCCCACATGCCGCGGAGCGGCTGGACCCGTGAGCCATGGCCGCTGAGCCTGCGCGTCCGGAGCCTGTGCTCCGCAACGAGAGAGGCCACAACAGTGAGAGGCCCGCGTACAGCAAAAAAAAAAAAAAAAAAAATTTAAAGTGAGCGCTAACTAGAGCAGAAAGTGGAAGACCAAAATGCTTTAAGGAAATACCAGATTATATCAATGTACTGGTCTACACTGGCTACATTTGCTTCCTACGTTAATCCTAGGAAGATTGATAGATTTCAATATATCATGCTCCTAAGGGTTGGATTATGTGTATTTTATCATGAGCCTCAATAAGAAATATGTAGCAGTTCTCTTTCTTCCTGGGCCCCCGTGAGGCAAGTTAGACCTGCCCAAAGCTTTCATTTTCATATTCTTCTTCTCCTCTGACACTTAAAATCCTTCACCCATTTTCCATGGATCTACCTTACACGCGTATATAGCTGCCAAGAATTTAGGCACTCAGAGAATTACATCGACGATTTCCAGCCACTGAGGAACCACTGCGTGAATTCATTAAATTGTTCTCAGTGGCTCAGTGTCTCTCAGGAGTTAGTTAGGTAGCACTTTGAGGGAACCTATTAATTACTGGAGATTCAGTAAGATCATTCTATTAGCAAAAGTAACAATATGATTTGCTCTAAAAATTGCCGTTGCTTATCACACCACTTTTATAAACCCTCATGTATTTGATTGTACTTCCACTATTATTTTATTACAGGAGTCACTGCAAACTCAAATGCCTGTAGGAGCCGGGTGGATAATGTAACGAGTACAGCTGGAAGGATTTGTTTCCTAATAGCATCACAATTTATAGTTTTCGACAGCGGCATGTTTGCATATCAAATACAGAGGAATACTCTTCCTGATTAATCTTTGGTTTTCCAATTTTTGAAAGTGCCTTAGTTATAAGAAATATTTCACTTCCCTCCTAATTCTAAGAAAGACACCATGAACAGCCAGGTGTGAGGCAGCAATACAGAGCGGTGGGGACTCAGGTAACCTGCTGAGGAATCTTACTGCTGCCGAGAGGAAATCCTGGCCCCATGCTGCCCGGATCATCTTGTTCTTTCAGAGAAGCCAAAAATCTCGAATATAAAACTTGATATTGTGTTGGTGCATTCTCTTAAGAGAATGACACCCACAATGTGAGGTCTGCACGTATCGTTCATTTATAAGGTCGACAGAGAGTCTTATTCATTCCTACCCTAGCTCCTAACTGCATGATAGGCAAAGCGTAGCAAATGCCTCCCAAATCTGGTATTTATTTGGGGCTCATCAATCTGAGTTTCAAGAACAGATTTCTTTTCTGGAGTGCAAGAAGTCTGATGAGCACATCATTTTCTGCATCCCAGCGTGGGATGGATGGCTCCCAACCTACTTCCCTTCATCTAACCACTCGCACATCCCAGCCCCGGAACTATTTGATCTCTGAAATCTGAAAGTCAGAAACCTATTGTCTAGCCAACAACTCTGCCCTTTCATCAGTCTCATTCCCTTACTTCCCCCAGACGCACCTGCCAGCCTCAGCAAGACCTGTACTTCTCTCACCCCACCCAACTCTCTCAGTCCATCAGCACTCCTGTCTGTACCTTTTCCCTACCCAGCCTGGACCTCATGACCAAGATTTTCAACCATATTCTCACCAGCATCCCAGGCCCTTCTATACTTTGTCAATCTATACTTTGCATGAATCCAACCATGACTGTCTCCCGACATGTCCCAGGCTGCCACTCTGCTGGAGAAAAAAAAGCATATCTCTGCTGAATGGACAGGTGTATGATTTCTGGGGTCAGCGGGAACTTTGGTGCTCTTAAAACAATCTATTACCCTTTGCTAAATGGCTCAAATTTCCATTCTCCAAACTATTCCTCTCCAAATCCCAACTAACCCACTGCCCCTCCATCTTAGCAATAGTCCTATGGTTCTATTTCATGGAGACAATAACGTATCAGTACATCAAGAAATAAACTGCTTTAACTTTTCCTCCATCCCATTTATCCTTACCTAACCGACCACTACTGTGGCTTAGGCTAACCTCACATCAGAAACCATCTATGAATGATTGTATGATTATTGGACTCTTCTGATGTGATTGTTTTTTTGGGGAGGGGAACCAAAGGGTTTTGTAACCCTCCTTTGGGTAAAAGGTGGAGTGGGGTCTTCCCTGAAGGAGTGGCCAGTCTCAATGTCAATCAAGTAAGGACAAGAATCAAGGGTTTGGAAGGCAGCCTTAGACCAATGAGAGAAAAAATGCTTCCATCCTTCTGGTCTACCTGCTCTTGGGCCTGGCATCTCAAGTTTTCACGGGTGCTCCAGGGCAGCTAGCAGGAGAGCAGGGCCACCAGGAGCCAGGAGGGGAAGGAGCTGACTTCATCAGAAACCCCCTAAGGCCAGACCTCTGGGCTGTGAGGAGAGGGACATTGCCTGGCTCTCGTGGTGTATTCCCCCAAGCTGCCAGTGACGAGGGGCTAGGTATTACAGCTCCTCCCAGCTATACCATTGTGCATAAAGGGACAGATGGCCTGTAAAAGAAAGAGGAGCCCCTTCCCTCATGCCCACAGCCAGTGTGATGGCTGAAGCCACCATGGGTGAGATTCTGGGAGAAAAGGTAAATCCCCTGAGGCAAAGACGCAGTTTCTCTCTCTTTCGCAAACCTGTCAGGACTGGGGCTGTTCTTCCACCTCTCCTAGCTTGTTTAGTCCCATCTCTTCATCCATTTCTCTCTCCATTAGCTGCTTTTCTTCTACCTATAAATATAAATGCCTTCCCCTCAAACATTCAGTTACCAGCCTATTGTAACTGGTTTCCTTCCTCTTCTAATGAAAGTCCCCTCCCCAAGGTCATGGTTGACATACTAATTAACAAACCCAATGGCTACTTTTTAATCTTCATCTTTCTTGACCTTTGTGAAACAGTTGATATGCTAACTCTCCTTGTATCATTGAAACTCTCTTTTTCCCTACTGAGATTCTGGGCCTGACTGTGCCCCAGGAATCTCACATTCAACATGCCTTAGGTTTAAGTCACTGAATCTGTACTCCACACATCTGTTCTCCTGTACTCCACATTTCTTTCTGTGGTACGCTACCTACACAGCAGGCTTCCTGAAGAACTCGGCATCGGCTTCAACTCCTTGCATCCCCCTGTTCCAGGTAACTGTTAAGGAATAGTTAAACTTGTAAATCAACCTAGAAAGGTGTCTCAAACCATTTCCACCAGAGTGGCCTGGTTTACTGTCTCATCACACTTGGCTTGGACTGTTGCAGTAGCCTCCCTACCCTGCCCAACTCTAGTCCCTCCCAACTTCAATCTAGTTCTCAAACCACCCTCAGAATTGTCCCTGGGGGGATCACTTCTCAATCTGAAAGTCTCCAACAGTTCCCAATTCAAGACAAACTTCATTCTCCTTAACAGGCACTCATGGCGCATAATAACCTGGCCCCCAGCTTCCCTCCCAGTATCATTTCCTAGCCAGATATGCCCCCTCTATACTAGTCACAATGACTACTTCCCTGAAAAGGCTGTGCATTCTCACCCTCTGTGTGTTTGCTCATGGTGTTTGCTAGGTTTAGAATTCCTGTTTCCCTCCCTCCATTGGAAGAACTTAAAGGCATCCTTCAAGAAAACACAAATGTTTCCTCCTTTGCTAGGATGTTCCTGACTCCAGAAGACATAGTATGCTGCTATTCCTGGCTCTTAAAGTAGCACATACCTCTACTCCAGCCCTGATTACACTATATTGTAATTATTTATGAGTCTCTTCCCCATATGAGTTAGAGTTCAACAGAGGACAACTTACAAGTCTTTTCTCCATACTAACTGAGCTCGTCAGAGTTTGACAGTATATAGGATTCACCTTCAAACTCTCTGCACCAGCCCAGAACCTGACACATAATAGCTCCTCAATAAATGTGTTGAGTTTAATACATCTTTTTTGAAAATCCATCTTTGTCCCTCATATCCTTATAAAGTCCTTTCTTATTTTGTAAGGTCTCTTTCTTTGGATATTCTGAGTATGAGTATGTTTTATTCTATGCCTTCTGACATTTCTTCCTGTTTTGCCGTATGATCTGTTACAAATAAATGCATTCATGAAGCTACCATCTGTTAACTATACATGGACTTTATGGAAAGGACCATATGTGATGCTATCGGGGAAGGCAACTGAGAGTTTGGGGTCGGAGGGAGGTTTATTCCCCATTGTGCACGCATTACATTTCCAATTTAAAAAGTAGTTAAGAATAATCAACGAAAGGAGCCATCCTAGCCCTTTCATAGGTCAGTAAAAATTCTGACGTAACCCTGAGAGGTGCGATGCAGCAAAACCTGGCAAGACCAAAAACATTACCCCTCCAGCTTGGCATGCTGCCCAACTCCTTTCTTAATGAGTTAGAAAGGCCCACCTGTAGCAGTACACAACACAAGAGAGAGGACGAAATCTCCAGAAGGCTGCTGTGGAAATGTACAAATTACCTGGCCAAAGGAAGCTTCCCTAGACAGCGCCCACTCTCATGCACATTAGCAAACAGTTAGCCAAGTGTCACCTTGTCCTTTTCGGTAGAGACATATGGAGGCCAAGTGAGAGAACAAAGACAGGTTAATCCTGCTACCCAGGTGGTGGACAACAAGGCTTAGGACACGGCCAACCACACCCAACACCACCCAAAAAACTCAGAAAACAGAGGAGGGATCTGGGGCAAGTGAAGAGAGATTGGGAGCCATGCGCTTCGGTTTTCTGATCTGCCTGGGTACAGAGGAACACCTAGGAGGGGGCTTGGGATGGGAGCGAGACTTGAATGAACCAGGGCTTCAAGGAAGTGACAGTCTGGCTTGTTGAACAGGGGTCAGAGGTCATTCTGGGGAAGCCGGGAGCACAAACTAAGACCCATCCAAACGCTTCTTGCATTATTAAACCTTCGTTAAGACCTAATGTGCAGGGAGCCTTAAATGATCTTTTCATATCATGGAATCATATAAACAGAGGATCTTGAGCTCACCTGGGACTAGCACAAGACCAAGAGGAAGTGGATAAACTAGGACCACAGGGATTTCAGGCTCCATGGAGAGGAAATCCTTGTGCTGCCACTAGGCACTGGCCCGCATTACCGAGAGGGCTCTGGAATTTCCTCTGCACAAGAACCTTAAGGATAGGGTAGGCAATTATCTACCAGGATGGTCTGGGCCGGCTCCAGCCCGAAGGCAAAATTCATAATGAATGACTCTTTTGACCACCTGCTTCTGGGTGTTAAGCCACAGATTTTTTTAAAACTTTTTAAAGTCAAATTAGATGTTGGGTTTTTTGTTCGTTTGGTTGGTTGTTTGTTTTTTTCAGTTCTGGGTAGTTTTCATTTTAGGGGAATTACTATTGTGTGTAATGTAAGGTTTCAGCCCTCTTCCAAAGCTCCGTATTGCTCAGTGGGGAGGTGATTCCCCATCGTTTGCTGCCTTGAAGTGGAATACCTTTGCAATCATGTATTCCCAGAGTCTGAGTTCAAGTGTTGCACATAATTGGTCCGTTTTTTTCCTACCGTTTAAATTAGGTTCCCTGGTTTCTCTTTATCCCAGGACATTCTCTTCTCTGGGAAGATTCTCCACTCGGGGAATTATAAAATGGTTCTTTTCCTAACATGGTAACTTCTTTGATGCTGAGGTCTTGCTGTGTTTGTAACAGTTAGAGGCAATTAAAGTGTCTAGTAGAGTACAGTGTTAATGCAATTTAACATTATGGAGCAATTGTATGTGGAGCAATTTTAAATCACCTTCAATCTCCAGTTCTGATAACAATACCTTGGGTTTTTAACTCTATGTTGCATCCAAAATTAAAAATGTCATCACCATATTCTCCAGTGTCAAAGTCAGGCTTACTGCCTCCATAAACTCTCCGCACCTTCACCCATCATCTCTGTGTCCTTTAATCCATCCATCTCCCTGCAAAGACCAAATTAATCTACGCTGACATTTCGGCCATAAAAATGAGTCCAACCATCTCTGCTCTGCCTCTTTTTTCTTTTTAAATACACAGCTTAAATCTTAAGTCCTTCATAAGCCCCTTTCTCTGCAGTGGTGTATAAACATTTCATTCCAACAATCTACTGTTCTTACTCTTACTTGTAGTGAAATTCAAAGCTTCTGTCTTTTAGGATGTTAGGAAGCAAGCCTGGCTGTGTGACTCAGCCCCCAGACCTGAGATGCTTTTGTTAGGAGTTCCAATCAGAACACCTGCCATTTAGTCACTGTTTGTCATAAGACAAATCCTTTAAACCTTGGGGATTTCATTTTCCTCTTTGGTCACACAGGGAGAAAAACGCTGACCTACCACCCAACCTGCCTTCTGGGATGGATGCAGACCAACATTTGCAAGTGTTAAAGGAGGATATGAATGCTGATTAAAAAGGTAGCAATTCGAGCTCACAAGTAATTTCCCCCAAAGGTCAGTTAGACCCACAAGAGTTTTCTGGCGCACACAGGAAGTCTCAGCTTCATCTGTATTTAATGTATTTCCCTTCTCACTGGTCCCCATAAAGGTGAGTTTGGGGTGTGGTAAATATTTCACAGTAAAACTTTCCATACCCGCAAATTTCAGAGCCCCAGTCAATGGCCCCCTTTATTTTCACTTTGAATATAATAAAGTGTCTGCTCAATCACAGAATAGGGATATTTGTTGGAACATACACACTATATTCCCTTGGTGGTGTTATTGACAACTGACTCCTGTACGTTACATTGACTTGGGGGTTTCACAACTGCCCACTAACGCCCCCATCAGCACACAGCATGTTGTAAAACCTTTCTAGTCTTTCTAGTGCATCTCACAAGCTAATAGCTCTTCAGAGAAAGAAACACAAAACCATGAGAGGACAGAAATTGTGTCCTTCCAAATTGTGATCTCATCAAGAAGAAAGAGAGAAGCTAGCCCAGCAACCAGAGACTGTAATGGGGAAAACCATTTATCAATCCAGAAAGGTGGGTGAGTAAGGGGGGGGGGTCAAGGGTTGGAAACGGGATTATTCCTATGCATCAAAATGACAGAAGGCATTAGTGGAATTAGAGTATTCCTTGTGAAGCTGGCTCGAGAGCTCTACTTGATTCTGGTGTGAGTAGAGTTCGTGTCAGGAACCAAGTACTCAGTATTTAGTGTCCCGGAGCAAATTCACACCATGTCAGGCCTTAGAGGCAGGCCATGGGGGCATCTTGGGATGAGCAGGACATCTGAGAAGCAGCTTCACATCCTTACCCAGGCCTAAACATAGGCCCTTAGGGGGTGAGTAAACCAGGGCCCTGGGGTGGGCCTGCTTTGAGATTCAAGCTTTATGGATTTATTTCATCAAGACTCTATCTCCAGGATCTGGAAGTAGGATTTCTGTTAGTGGAGTTTCAGCATGTGGCAGCAGCTACACTGAAAAAAAAAAAAGAAGGTCAATCTGGGGAATGAGAAGAATGAGACAAAGGGAACCAGGGTCAACGGGCAATACAGAGCCTGCTTATCTCCTTCTGAGCCAATAGCCTCCCTGAATAAGAGGGAAGAAGGAACATGGTGTCGAAACCAGGAAGAGGGGCAGGTAGGACGCATTTAACCTCACTTTACAGATGTGGCTACAAGGGCACATCCAAAGTTATGTAACTTGCCCAGGGCCAAGTATGGTTCCACTAACTCAGCAACTATGCAGTCCTGAGGGGGGGAAAAAGCCAGTGTGCCCACCTTGAAAGTCCAGCCCAAGAACAATGGGTAGCTATGGGAACACATTTATCTCTCTGTATTATATTCTGCAGATTGAGACCCAGTTCAGTCATCCCAGTTGGCTCTTTCTTACCAGAGGCCCAGAGACCTGGAGAACTTCCCCTACATCCCTTCCTGAGGTCACTGTCCAGAGAGACAAAGAAGACCTCAGGGGGCTGAGCTAGCACCAGGCTTGAGGATCCACCATGAAGCTCAGCGGAGCATCATTGACACTTGCTACACCCTGGACACCATTTCAGGGACACTAACCCTAACGCTCACAGACGCTCTGAAGCATAGCTACTGTCATTTCCTCCATTTTACAGATGGGCAGACCAAGAAGGCTCAGACAGGTGAAGTGACTTGCCTAAGGCCAAACCACAGGTAAGAGACAAGCCCAACTCAAGTTAAAATTTTCAAGGATGCTCCAGTGGGTTTTAACCCGGTCCCGCCCGTGGCAGCTCTAACTCCCAGGATGCCTGGAAAGGTTAAGGTTTGAAGGCAAGTGAGTTTGGGACCTCCAGAACGATGTGTACAGCTAAAGCAGAGAGGAGTACGGCAAAAAAGGATCACGGGCCCAAACGCCCAAGTGCATGGGAGCGAGCCCCATCCTTTCCGCGTTAGGGGGCTGAGGAAGATGAGGGCTCCTGGGCCGTGGGGTGGGAGAGGGGTGAGGGGCAGAGCTTACTGCAGCTTCTGCTCTTGCTTCTCCGGACAAAAGTCCTGCTGACAGAGGCCTCAAGTGGGTCTCATCTGTTGCACACCTGACCACAAGCTCCTCCAGCGCCTCTGGAAGTAAGACAAGAACACTTGACATTAAGTGAAGGAGACGAGAAGAGAGAACTTTTAGAAGAGATCTCACCCTGGGGGTGGGGAAGGGCTAACCGGAGGACTTTCCCGAAGCTACCTGGCTGGAAGAGGATTTCAGTTAGATGATGGAATGACTTATCTAGAAAAGCCAACAAATCATCTCCAAGCAGCTTGTAATAACAATGAGTTCAGCGAAGCCGCAGGATATAAGGAACAAGCAGGACCGGCTACATAATTTGCGGCAGCACCTTGCACGGTGAAAATGGAGGGCCTTTTGCTCAGAAATTATGAAGAGTTTCAAAACAGTAACAGCAGCGCATTAAACTAAGTACAGGGTCCCTCTGAGAGCAGAAGCCTGCGCTACTGCATGGGTTGAGATGACCTTGAAGCCAGTCCTTGACTAAGGCATATGTAGGAGAAGCTGGCCAAGTACAAGGACAAACTCATAGAAATATAATTATAGACTTCAGGACGAAAAGGATGTGGCAGAATCTGTGGACAAATACAAAAGAAACAATATAGCTGAAAAATGTAAGGAATAAAGTGGAGCTAACAGACATACGGAAAGTATTGAATCATAGGGCAAGGGATTATAAAGATTCTTTCTAGTTCTACAAATTAATCATATACTGGGACATAAAAATGAACTCAGTTAATGCAGAAAACAATAGCATGAAATCTATGAAACCACATTCTCACACCACAACGTAACAGTACAATTATAATTAAGTAGGGAAAATAAAATTCTACAGAAACAAATCACATGGAAATTAAAAATGTAAATACCATATTTAATTACATAGAGGAAAGCTACAGCAGCATCAAAAATATATTTTTTTAAATAGCAAGCATGTAAGTACAACAAATCATAAGTAATAAGACACCGGCAGAAATGTGCTAAGAAAATGTATCTCCTTAGATGTATATTAACAATAAAAATGAGGATAGAAACATCATGAATTAATTCTGTGCCTAAAGAACTTCAAGACGGAATAAGGTAATGGGACAAAACGAAGCAGGAAAACAAAAACACAACAAGAAGGTTTAAAATAAAGGAAGAATAATCAAAATAAACCAACAGAATGGAAGTTTGCATTTGGACAAAATGGACAAAATTGATAAATCATTGCCCCAATGAAAAGGAGAAATTACAAATCAGTCTAATCAGGGAGAAGACCATTAAAACAGCACAAATTTTGTTAAGAAGCACTCAGGGTATTCACAAGGTAAATGTCCCCCTTATTCAGATGGAGGAAGTGGTGGATAAACAGGGAGAGAGGAAGAGGAAGCTGGAAGGTCCAGCTTGTACATACATCATCTCGGGTCCTAAATTCCAGGCGATCTGGATGATCTGAAGCAGCGGAATGATGTAAAGACTGAGGTACCTCCACATTCTACGTTTCTGAGATCTGGACTAAGTAGAGGGATCTTCCATCCTAAGAGTTTTGACCAGACTGATTGACGCAGAGATTTGTAGCCTTATTTTCTGAGGCCAGGGGTAATTCATTTATTTAACACCAGTTCACCTTCGGGTGACAGGGTCAAAAGAGAGTGGGAGTGTTAAGAATTTCTCTCATAATCTTACTAAGTGGTTGGGTTTCACACTAGACCAGGCCAAGGAGAGGACTGGGTGAGGGCATGTGAATGAATTCCCCTTTTGCCCTCATTCACACCACGAGCTTCATTTTGTTTTATGCTAGTCATGGCTTTGGAATCAGACAAGTTTGGGTTTGAGCTCCAGTTTAACTTTGACCAACTGGATGACCTTGGGAAAATGATGTCATCTCTCAGTACCTCAACTTCCTCATCTGTAAACTGGGGTTTAACATAGTATCTACTTCCTGGGGTTTCCATGAGGGTGGAAAGAAGGTAATGAACCCACTACATTTCTGGCGTAGAGCAAATGCCCATTTAATATTAGCTATCATTCTTTGTTATCATTGCATTACTTTGTGTAAAAGCAAATAAATAAGCAGTGTGACTAAGTCTGTAAAAAAAAAAAAAAAGGTGAAGAGCATTGTTCTTAGCTATAAGTGTATGGCTGATTGATTTAATAATCATGTGTATATGATTTCTCACAAACATGTAATAAAAAAACATATGCAGCAAGAAATAGAAAATATTATTAATTCATGATATATGAATAGGAAAAGTGAGGTATTATGACCTTGATACCTAACCGGAGAATTTTCTAAGCTTTTAAAGAATAAATAACCCCTTATACTACTTAAATTGCTCCCCAAATATATATTTTAAACTACAGTTTGTTTCCTCAGGGAACAATATTTCCTAAGTAAATTTGTCGGGCCTTGGCAGGGCTAGGAAATCTCATTAATGAAACAAAGATGCAAGACCTTAAGCAAAATCTTAGCAAGCAAAATGTAATAGGTTTAAAAAATTGTCCAATATGGAGAAAGCAGGATTTACTCCAAGAATGTAAAGTTGGTATATTATAGCAAAATATTTAATTAAATTAATCATAAAAAGTAAGCAAAATAAGCACAGTGGATTACTACCTTCGTATAATAAAGCATAGGTACTTTAATAGTAAAAGCCAAATACAAATGCTAGCATGCTGCATTCCAGAAGAAAAAAAAATGATACATAAATTCAGGAAAGAGTGAAATTTTAAATTCTGCTTTTGTAAGTTAATGCAGCTATATTTAGAAAGTAGAACTAAACAAGCCATAAAACTATTAAAGATAATTAAGAAAAGATCAGAGGAAATTAAGAAGAGAGGCACAAAATTCAATGGCATTCCTTTGTACTGATGACACACCACTAGAAAATACAAAAATAGTTCCCATTAAAACAATGAAAAAAGTCAATGATGTCAACTCAGAATCAACTGGCTTGAAAAATGTAAAATACAGATGGAAAAATAAAGATATATATAATAAAGCAGAAATCAGGTACCTGGGAAACCTAAAATTAGAAAAGATGACAATTTTTTTTTCTTTTTTTTGCGGTACGCGGGCCTCTCACTACTGTGGCCTCTCCCGTTGCAGAGCACAGGCTCCGGACGCGCAGGCTCAGTGGCCATGGCTCATGGGCCCAGCCGCTCCACGGCATGTGGGATCCTCCCGGACCGGGGCACGAACCTGTGTCCCCTGCATCGGCAGGCGGACTCTCAACCACTGCACCACCAGGGAAGCCCAGATGACAATATTCTTAAGTGAATAAAAAGATTTAATGCACTATAAAGTAAAAGTTTTCATGATATAAATATATAGAACTTTATAAATTGATGGTACACATCATCTGGAAACATAAGAAATCAATAATACCAAGTACTATTTTAAAGGTATCATTGTACTCATATTTCAAGCATATTTAAATTATTAAAATAATTATAAAACCACAGGAATTAGGTATAAATTATTAGGAAAAATTAATCAATTGAATTTAAAATCCAGAAATAATTTCAAGGCATTAGAACAGTGCTGTCCAAAAGAAATATAATGTGAACCACACATGTAATTTAAAATTTCTAATAGCCACATTTTTAAATGTACAGACAGGTGAAATTAATTTTAATAATCTTTTATTTAATCCAAAATATCAAAAATATTATTTCAACATGTAATCAATATAAAAAGTATTAATGATGTATTTTACATTCTTTTGCTCATATTAATCTTCAAGATCCAGTGTGTATTTTACATCTAAAGCACATATCAATTCAGACTAGCCACATTTCATGTGGCTAATGGCTACTATATTGGATAAGACAACATAAATATGATAATATATGACAAATTACATATATACATAATACTTATATATACATATGTACTTATATATACATATAAATGACTCTAAAGAAAAAAAAATGAATACAAATTTCTCATCCCATTCGTGCTGCTATAACAAAATACTGAAGATTCGGTGGCTTATAAACAACAGAAATTTACTTCTCCCAGTTCTGGAGGCTGGGAGGTCCAAGATCAGGACGCCAGCATGGCCACTTTCTGGTGAGAACCCAATCCCTGATTCATAGCCAGCACCTTCTTGCTGTGTCCTCACCTGGTGGAAGCCAGGGAGCTTTGTGAGATCTCTTTTTAAGGGAACTAACCCCATTCATGCAGGCCCCACCCGCGTGACATAATCACCTCCCCAAAAGCCTTCTAACACTGTCACATTGGGTATCAGGATTTCCATGTGTGAATTTTGGTGGAGACACAGACATTCAGACCTAAGCAACAAGTATTATAATTGTAGCAATATTTATAATGTCAGTTCATTGGAAACATTCAAGTGTCACTAAATGGGGCCAGATTAAGAAAATAATGTGAAATCAACAAAATAAAAATGTTCTGTAGGATATCTATAGATACTGTTCATGCACAAAAAAATGAGACTGAAAAGCTGCATGAAGTAAACAAAAGCTAAACAAAAAAACACGTAATGTTCCTTACAACTATATTAAAAAGCATTCTTGTGCAACAACAGAGAAAATACCTGAGTTGTGAGGAATGCAATATTAATACTGCCATAAAAATGCAGTGTGTGACCATATTTAAAGCAATTTTGCATTAATCGTATTTCAGTGGATGTAAGGTCTCTTTTCTCATACTGATACTTCTGCTTATGAAGGAAGGAAAGGAAAGGCTATATGGCGACATGACCACAATAGTTACCAAATTTTGGTTATACAGTGCAATTGCAACACTGTCTGACCTAGGGACATTCAACTATACTTACTTACATTTCTTTGATGTAACTTAAAATGCTGCAAATTAGGCTTTGTCTTTTTTACCTGGGGTTCCAGGAAAGAATTAATCTTCAAGATCCTAAGACATCCATTCATAGTATATACTGGATTGAGTTCTTTCCTTGGCATCTGGAATTATATTAGCTATGTACCATTCTCGGAAGAATTGAGAAAATAGTCACTCCAACCACTTTCTGTGTTTTCTGCTTCAGAAAAGAAACCCTGGTAAATTTACTGAAAATCGTACACTTAAAATGGGTGAATTTTGGTGTGTGTATATTATACTGCAGAAAAGGTGTTTGTTGGTTTGTTTTTAACACCAACAGCCTGATGGGCTCACAGGTTGTGAGGGATTTTCTTGATGTTGAGCAACTCCAATGCCTTCTGTGAAGTGTCAGCTTTAGGTCACCAGCTGCTGATGAACCAGAGCTCAGGACCCTGTGTCATGTCACCAACAACCCAGGTCGCAGCCCCAGTTACGTTCCTTTGCTGAATCTCAAACGACGTCTTTGCCCTCCAATATTCTTCTCCCTTTAAATACTGCACACGTGGGGACTTTAAGAGGATAAAGGTTGTCAGAAGAGGGGATGATACATGAACTTCTGAATAATTCTGCTTATATCAGTGCATAAGCCAGGGCACGGTCAGCCCCTGGAGGCTTTCCCAGGAAGATTAATGATCATCCGATATCAAACGGAAACAAACGAAGGCCAAAGAGCAGTAATCAAGCCCCAAATGAACACACACTCTGAAAGCTCAGCCTTGGATCTTACATCAAACAGTCGTCAGTGTTATGAAAAACATAAGAAAAGTGGAGGGGGAAGGTGGACGGGGAGACTGACAGCATCACTTCATGAAAAGGGTTTTATTCATATTGCCCCGAATAAAATGGAAAGGCCCACTGTGAAGAAACTGAGGGTAGAAGTATTTGTCAAAACTGTTGATAGCCAAGGACCCTTCATTCTGTGTTCTACAGAATTCTGTCGGAAACCAAATGGGTTCTCATTCAGATGGTCATTCTCTGGGGTTGATTCCCTGCGAAACTGACTCTGAGATGGAGTTTGGTGTGTAGGGGGTTTATTAGGTGTATTATCAGGATCAACACCCGTAAAAAGGAAGGGAAAGAAGCAGGACTGGGCAGAGGAAGAGGCTGGGATGGGCTTTTTTGTCACAACAGAGGCCTCAGCCAGCCCCATGGGGAGCTCTGGAGCCGAGATGCCCTGCAGAGCTGTCCCAGCGTGGGGCGAGCAGGGTGGCCAGGCTTTGCACCCTCCCACTGACCAGTTATCAGATGTTGGCTGACCTGGAAAGAGGGCATGACCTTGGGTGAGGCAGCTCCCCCCCCAGCCAAGGGCAGTTCTGAAGAGGGTGGAGGGCCATCTGCTGACAGCAGTCCCAGCAGCCGGGGAAATGGGTCCTTTAGTCCTGAAGGCAGATCTGGGTGATGTGTAACAGCATCCAGTACATTTCTTTCTTTTTTTTTTTTTTTTTTTTTTCGGTACGCGGGCCTCTCCCGTTGCGGAGCACAGGCTCCGGACGCGCAGGCTCAGCGGCCATGGCTCACGGGCGGACTCCCAACCACTGTGCCACCAGGGAAGCCCCAGTACATTTATTTAACAGGTGTTTATTCAGCAACAGCTGTGTGTCAGGCACTAGGCTCAGGTCTGTGGGAATAGGACTGGACACAAGATATGTATGATTCTGTTCTTTGAGGATTTTCCAATGTCCAGAGTAAGAAATCTTCACTCCATCATGAGGGCAAATTGAAAGCCTTTGACTTAAAAAGCACCAAGAGTCAGTCTGCTTTTGTTTGACATCAAAACCAATTTGTTTGCGCTTTCTCCATTTTGAGTGGAACTTCAAGAGTTCCTTTAAGAAGGATACAAATCAGTGTCTCTTAAAGCTCATTTGGATGCCTTGACTTTTTATTGGGATCAAAGAATCAGGGAATTTTAGACCTAGAAGAGACATTAGGGAATATGTGGTATAATATATCTCCCAAAGTTGGAGACATCCTTACTGCAGCATCTCTGACACGTGGTGATTCGGCTTTACTTGCATACCTCCAAGGACAGGGTACTCACTATCCAGAGAGGAATTCCTTTCCATTCTTGGATAACTTCCACTGTTACTCATGACCTCTACCCACTGATCCTAATTCTGCTGTCTTGAGCAATATTAGGTACCATAGCCCTTCAGGTATCAGAAGACACCTGCTCATCTTAGCCTCCTCTCCTCCAGGTTAAACATACTTACTTCCTCTGACTGTATCTCATAGGACTCTATCTTTTTGGTGTCTTCCTAGTGTTTCCCCTGTGTTCTTTCCCCTATTACTCCTTGACTTAGTTCAGGCCTTAGCCTTACATTGTTGTTCCCAACAGGCTCTAAACTGCCCTCCCAGAATCCATGATATTCCAGGCCAGAATCATCTTTTTAAAACACACAAAGCTACTAGTCACTCCCCAGCCCACCCTCACTACAATTTGTTTGAATCCAAGACCCCAATCTCTAACATAGCACAAAAGGCCCTTCAAGATGGGCCTCAACTCCCACCACTTCTAAAGTGCATCCTAAGATCAAAATATCCTCTTTTCTTCATTCATATTGTCCCCCTTCCTGCTGTGCCCGTTCTTCTATGTTTCTAGTGAACTCCTATTTAATCTTGAAAATCCATTTCAAAAGTCAGCCCCTCTGTGAAGGTAACCCCAGAGTTGTACCCTTCTCTGCTTCTGCAGAACTGCTCAACCCTCTCTCCTCTACCGTTCACCACATTGTTCAGTAATTATCAGTTGTGAGTCTACCTTCCCAATTAGAATGTAAGCCTTTGAGAGCCAGGAATTCTGGTTTATTCTTGGCATATGATAATTGAGTACATAAGTAAATGAATGAATGAATGAATGAAAAGTGAATGCATATAAAATACTTTTCAGAACCGTCATCGGCATAGTAACTCCCCTCTGAATTGTTACATTTCTCAAGATCTCTTAAGGACATCTTCACTCTTTGAATGTACAATTACGTTTTTGAACCTGAGAACAGAAATTTGCATTTCTCCCCGCAAAGTTCTACCTGTAGATTTATTGTCTGTCATAATAAAGTCCCATCTTAATTCTCTTACCTGTTATGTTAGCCAATCCTGTCTCAGTTTTGTATCATGTGTACTGCTGTTATACTAGAAAAGGGATAATTTTGTGTCTTCAAATAAATTACTGACAAAATTGATGACTAGAATTGTGCCAACAACGCATAACTTTCCTCTACCAGCCTCCTTCCAGATGCCAAGACAACAAGCTACATCCTTATTATGATGCTGCTATAAAAAGTCCAATCATCTCCTCCTCATTGGCCAAAAAACTAGCCAATCCATATGTTTTTTTCTTCATGATAGAACAGTGGGTTTATCATTAAACCTCTGTATTTGTTTTAAAGAAGAGGTTCTCAAGTGATTAGGGATGTGAATTAGTGACAATTTTCTTAGATTTTCAAACTGTATATTTCAAAATCTTATCTTTATTCTTGACCCCATGCTCAGTCCATACTGATGACGTGAGTGATTATCTTGAACTAATAAAAGGAAGAGGAAAATATACTTCATTAATATATTACTGGTTCCTTCCTAAAGCCAGAGTGCAGCCCCATTGCTGCCCACCCCCACCCCATTTCACTTTAGCCTTCACAAGCTATGTATTTTGCTCTTACCTTTACTCTAAAAAGATAGGTCTTTGTGTTATTTAGTCCCTTCCTGGAACAAAATGACATAGTTAGGTTATAGATTAAATCTTGCCCCCATAAGCAATTTAGAGTATGTCTCTTACTCTAAGATGAAGAACCTTATTCTCTTTCAGCAGCTTACAAGTGGACTCCCTCCGAAAAGACTCTGATTGTTAATTGTTAAGTGTATGCCAAAATCACTGTACTGAAGTCTGGGTCTGTCAATTAGGAAAACAAAGTTCATTTGTAAGGTCTAAGAATTAGATGGGGGAAAAAATAGATGGTTTGCGCTTACTCTTCCAACTCCAGTGATGGAACCACAGTTGATGCTCCGTAAAAAGTGGCTGAGGAATTAAAAAATAGCATGGTCCCACTGGCTTAAAATAGGGACCCTCAACCCAATCTTAGGCCTTTTAGAAAAGCTTCTTGGCTTATTCATAATAAAAGCCCAAAATGTTACATTCAGTGGGGGAAATCTGGAAGTGAGGCTAAGGAATACACAGAGGAATGGAATTTAGACTTCCAGATCCCATTGGAATGTACAAATTAAAAGACATAAAATTCATTCTCATCATGGGCCTCATGAATATTTTTCATTGACCTTTTCATCATGATAGAGTTTTTAAATCCACAAAGAAAGTTGAAATGTCAAGACACTAATATATTTTCATGTCTATTCTGACTTTGAATGAGTCAATCTAACCTTGTTTTTTACTTGCTAAAGAATATGTTGACCTCTTCTAAGGTTATTGTAACATTCAGCCCCCAGAAGTCATTCCCACTGAGGTAAAAATGAGATTAAAGCATTATTCACTAAATTAGAAAATTTAAAGGAAACTCAGTGCTAAATTTAGATGATGCCAGTACCTTGGTTGTTCAAATTATATTCAAGTTTTTCCAAATAAGCTATTTAGGAATCAGAGGATGAGGCAGTAACCCATTGCCTTACTGAAAAAAAGCTAGATAATGTCCCTTTGGCAGTAAAACATTCATAAAGTCCAAAGCACAGTATTACTCATTCCTCACTTCTGACTCATGCAAATTTTTGGAAATAATCCTTCTTTAAATGTTGCTGTAATGGGAAATAGAAAGAGCAAAGTTGTTTTGGCACAACTTCACTCTTGTTTTGTAGAGTTATGAACTGTGTTTAGTTTCACGCTTTTGATCTTGTGCATTCTGGATGATATATTTGCACACATAACATCTCTATATACATTAGAAATAGGCCTGCTATGACAGCTCCTATGATTTAAAAATTCTCTATACAGCTACTTACAGAAATGTCTTTTACAGTAATCTATTATTTTCCACCATGAAAATACTTAATGCCATCAAAATAAATTTCATATAACATATACTGTAATACCCTTTATTTGAGGGTATGACATCGTAGTTATGCATAAGGAAAAGTTGATGAGAAGTAAATGTTTACATACAGTTAATTTTACTTTTGGAAATAAAAAGGGAAAATTTTAAAATGTCAGTGCTATTAGGGCATATCTTCCTAACAATAGTAAAAGAAAGAAAAATGTTCCTGTCAGTCTAGGTCAAGGGTATTCATTTCTGGGAAATATTTCTAAACAACTCTGATCTGCTATGATTGCACCCTCCTCTGAAGTTCAATGGAAACTGAATGTTGTTTCATTCATCCTGCCTTATTTTTAAGCATGGAATTTGGAGTCAGTTGGGGATAGGCTTGAATCTCATCTTGGTCTTTGTCAACAAAAAGGAGCAATCATACCTTCCACAAAGGGTTATTTTAAGGATTAATAAGCGAATGCATGCAAAGGAGGGCCAGGCACATGGTAAGAGTTATAAAATCAATAGCTATTATTATGATTTGACAGTTATATGTGTTATAAACTTGCTGAAACATTGAGAGGTGAAGTGTCATGATGTTTTCACCTTACTTTCAAATGGTTCAAGGAAAGAAAAAAAAAGTATATATGGAGAGAGAAAGAGAGACACAAATGTTAACAACCAATGATATTAGATGAAAGTATACAGGTGTTTATTATACCATTTTTTATCAAACTTCTCACAGATTTGAAAATTTTAAATAAAAAATATTAGAGGAAAATGTAAATTATAACAGATTGTATCACTTCCTTGCTTAACACTAAAAAGAAGTTACTTGTGCACTTTCACATTTCAATCTTATAAAGACCACTTAATCCCATGGATACCCCACACTTCATGATACACATGAAACCTCACTGTCACAGATGGTTCCCCAGTCAGTCTTTCCATGTGTCTGTTTTATTCACCATTTCATACTCTCTCCTCACCAACTCTCCAATCTTATGACTCCATTCTCCAGCTCTTAAAGATCTTCTGAGGTGACTTCTGTTTTGATAACCCCTTTAGTTTCTCTTTCTGGCTTGTGGAGGATCCTTCTTCATGATTTTGTTGATTCCTTGACTTTTTTTTAACTTAATAGTGCAACAATTTAATGCATATTTGTGGTAAAATAGAAAATTAAATCTACACTGAAACGTAGAGAGGAAAACAAAAGTCAACCTCCTCTCCACTTCTTGGTCCCACTTCTTAAAACAACCACTTTTAATAGTTTAGCAGGTATCCCTGCAGATAATTTTTCTATCCACATTTAAGTTTATAGGTACATTTCTATTTTTTTTAAATGGTGTTATGTATTTTTCTTATCTTATTACATTGGCTTGGATTTCTAGACCAATTGAATTACTAATAATAACAAATATCCTTAAATTATTCCTGATTCTCCCCTTTTCCAGTCATATTCCCTGATTTAGATTATATTTCTTTTGATAGTCTTTGCCAAAATAAACTCTTATTAGTGGGGCTAGCCTAATTTCTCTACATGTGAGAGAAATCAACCAATTAGACTCTTAACTCCTTAAGGCAGGAACTATTTCTTACACTTTGTATTTCCTTTTGGACTTATCCATTCATTTGCTGTTCCCACTTGTTGAGTGAAAGGACCAAATAAAAATTAACCTTTTTTCTGGAAGTGAAGTCAGTTTTACTACAGATTAGTTTTGATGTACTAGAAAGGCATCATGACTATTCTGCATACATTGCTGTTGGAGGCTGACAACTGAAATCTAATAGCTTCTAGACAAACATACCTCAAGCAGGTTTTGTAATTTTAGGCCTGCTGTGACTAACAATTAGGTGACAGCACACAATAATTTGCTTAAATAAAGGTGTCAAATGAAAAGCTAACAAGACTTGCTGTCTAAGTCATTAAATTTGGGCGTTTTTTTTGTAAAATCCAATAAAGCCTACTGTGACCCACACATTTCTAGGGCTGGAACTGAAGTCAGAGGTAATATTAGCAGAAAGAATGCTTGATGAAAGTAGAACAACTTTATAATAAACTGGAATGCATCCATAACAATACCTATTTCCTGCAAAGTTAGAAAAAGAGTGAGTTGACCACCTGGATATAATATTCAGTCCATTAAACAACAGAAATATGATATTCCTCATGAGAAAACTGCACACACAGTTATTAAATCTCTCTGTATTTCCCTTCAAGAAGTTTGAGTGGATGGAGTCATTGAACTTTTTATTGTTGAGTCATGACAGTACTTAATACATTCTGGAGTAAATTTTATTATCTGTGAATTATATCTCAATAAAGCTGCTATTAAGAAAAACCCCTAAGTCAATGCATCTTGCTACCATTTTTGTTCTTGTGGTAATGGTGTCTTTTCAATTATTAGATGTGTGTAAAATGGAGAATTCATACTCTTGGAAAACCACTGATGTTTGTGAATTAAAATACAAAAAAATAGTTGATATTTTCTTTTAAGAGGTAAATGATTAATTCTGGGTTTTTAAGGTGGAAGATATTAGTTTTCCCTTTGACAATGAATAGTTTTATAATATAGTGATACTATGTAACATAACTGAAACATATGGAATTTCAACCTTAATTTAACTTGCATATTTTCTTTCCTCTGCAACCTGTACTCAAAAAGAAATGACAGCTAAAACAAGATAGAACTTATAGTACTACATCAGAAGACTCTATATGTTAGAAAAGAAACTGATTTCTTTGATTTGAGCTTAGGTTTAAATTAATTGAATCGCCCTGCAGCATTCAATTCTCTACTAGAGTATCTCAGCCTATTCTCATAATCACCTCCCGTAACAATGTTTCTCCAACTATTTTTTCATTATTGCCCCTCTAAGAAACCTTTTTTTCCTAATTTGCCCTCTCCCTCATGAATTTTAATTCTACAGATATACTGTATATCTCTTTATATTAATCTATGTACCATACATCTATGCTTTATCCATAAAAAGGGTAAGAATTTTTTTACCAACAGAACCAATTTTTACTCCCTTTGGAGTGATATCGCCCCCACTGGGTATGCATGGTGTATGTTTAAAATTCATGTGTGTGTCTGAATGTACATATTTTACTTTCCTTCCTCTATACAGAATTTAGAATTCTTTCAGCAACTCAAATTTAACATTTACAAATATAGGTAGATAAAATTTAATTTTAGTATATTAAAGTTAAGAATAATTTGGAAACAAATATATAAATATTATTAAATATGTCAAGTTCAGATAAAATACCAGGAAGACTTCAAAATTATTTTTTCTGAGACTATTCATCAACATCAGCATTTGTTTATGCTATTAAGCAGGGGGAAAAAAGCAACATACAAAACTATACCAAGAATAGTTTATACATTTTCTAAAAATACAGACATATGTGAGTACAAATGACTGGAGAATATTCATTAAAATGTGAACAATTATCTCTGGAGGCAAATATTGTAGATGAATTTCAGTCTCAACTTTATACATGTCTGTAGTTTCCAAGTTTTCTATTATGAGTTTGCATCACTATTACAGTTGAGGAAAAATGGTTACCAAAAAAATATTTATTGAAATTAGCTCATACCAGGGAAAAATGTAATCATACCTATTTTATAATACTTGAAGTAATGTGTTTCTGTAGCCTTTTGGGAAAAGGTTTTGTTTTTGTTTACAAGTCATAGACCATGGTACACTATTTCTAGCCCTTCGTCTTCCTAGGATTTTCAATTCTTCCTCAGCAAAAGTATTAACCCTTAACAAATGAGAAGTTGACTCTGACCTAGGCTTTTAGCAACTACCCTTCTGTAGAACCAACTTTAACATATTTCAAGGCTACAGGGGAATCATTCAGCAAGCAAATGTTTGCTGATGAGCTTTTTAAAGAGAGTGAATCCAGCAGGTAGCTATAAGCCATCATGCACTCGATTTCAACAGAGCCTATTTAAGTAATGACTCACATCTGAATATCAGCAATTTGAAGGGCTACTGAAGGAAAAATACTTTGAATATCATTTGAGTTACACAGTTTGCAGAGTTCTCTTATTTGTGTGTCACTTGATATCCTTCCTATTATTTATGGGTACACACGAGGCAAGTGAAAGAACTGATACTCCAACCAAAGACTTAGACTACAAGTTCTGCATTCTTCCTCTCTTTGGACCATTCTTCCTTTCTAAATAAAATCAGTGAGTATTTTAAGCACGAGTAAAGTAACTAAAGCAATTAACCAGGATGTACAACCTTACCAACCATGGCTTGCTATAGAGCAGAGTTTAAATGTACCCCTACTCTCTCCTACACTCTTGTGGCCCCACAGGAAGAGCCACTGGTGGCACAGGGTGTGGTCTACAGACCCATTAGGAAGGCTCCATCCAGATGATTATCACCAGTGTGGTGGCTTCTGCCTCAAAGCCTGATGGGTCCTCTCATCCAGTACTTTCAGGATTTAGAGGAGGGGCAGGATGGCGTGAGGGGTGAAAGGATGAGACCACAGGGTTTCAGAAGGCCACCCTCAGACTGGGCTCAGGGAGTCTGCGCCTGTTGTGGAATCAGAGGAGCACCACAGAATGAGGCGTTTAGTAGGAAATGTGCCGCAGTGCACACCACTTGACTGTGATCTCCTAGGTCAGTCTCAGTCACCAACCCAAACCTAAATACATTCAGGACATAAGCCAAAACATCAAAACAATCCTAGTCTACTTTTTTTAATGATGGATTGCTTAAATTTATATTTTAAGGAAAAAATAACTTACATTTAAAAAATACATATTCTGTTTCAGTTTTTAAAAAAGATACATTATTCACTTAAAAAATCCCTAAAATTCACCTGTAAGCATACAAGTTAATAATATAAAACAATGAAAATGTTGTGGTTTCTATCTATTGTCCTCCTAACAGAACAACAAATCTCACCAATATTCATGATCAGCCTATTAAATTGGAGATGAGTCACCTCCAGGGTCTTCCCTTCAATTTCCTTTGGGTAGTAAAATAACCGATCATGATTCAGTTTTTTGATGTTGCTGTACATTTAGCTTGAAAAAATACAAAAATATATCAGTGCTTAAATACACCAGTGCTTAACTATACCTATATATATACAATTGACATAAACAATCAACTGATTTTTGACAAAGGTGCTAAGATAGTTCTATGAAGAAACGATAGTCTTTTAAACAAATGATGTTGTAAAAACTGGACATTCATATGAAACGTGAACCCTTATCTCACACCATACAAAAAAATTAACTCAAAATGGATCATAGACCTAATTAACTCAAAATGGATCATAGACCTAAATGTAAAAGCTAAAACTACTTATAGTTTTAGAAGTCTAAAAGAAGGACTTCAGGAGAATATCTTTGCAATTAGGCAAAGATTTCTTAAGAAAAATGTTTTAACCATAAAAGAAGAAAATAGAAAACTATTTTCCATCAAAATAAGAACTTCTGCTCCTCAGAAGACACCATTAAGGAAATGCAAAGGTAAGCCACAGACTGAGAGAAAACATTAGCATATATATATGCTAATATATATGCTAATATAACTGACAAGTATCTTAGAGCCCAAACATGTAAAGAACTCTTACAACTCAATAATAAGGAGCAACCCAGCGGAAGAAAAATAAGCAAAAGACTCGAACAGCCATTTCAAAAAGAAGTTAGCAAATAGCCAGAGAGCTCAGAAATAAAAGATACTTAACATCAACGATCACCAAGGAAATGCAAATTAAAGCCACAATGAGAAACCACTATACACTCACTAGAACTCGTAAAAGTAAAAAGATTGACAATACTGAATGTTGATGAGGATGCAGAGAAATTGCAACACACACTGACAGTGGGTCCGCAAAATGGCGCAACCACTTTGGAAAGTAACGTTCTTTATCCGTGCTGTCCAATCCAATAGCCAATAGCCACATATGGTGCGTGGCTGGTGTGAGTGAGGAAATGGATTTTTAATTCTATTTAATTTTAAGAATTAATTAAATTAATTAATTAATTAATTAAATTCTATTTAATTTTAAATAGCCACATGCGGTGCATGGCTGTTGCATTGGACGGTGAACAGCATAGCCCTCGCTACTTAATGTGCGGTCCCTGGACCAGCGGCATCAGCATCAAAGGGCAGCTCGCTAGAAAAGTAGAGTCTCAGGCCCCATCCCAGACCGGCTGAATCAGAACCTGCATTAATGAGACGCCAGGAGGCTCGCGTGCACATTGAAGTTTGAGTAACATTGCCCTGTATCTGGAAGGCTACAAGTCAGCAAGTTACCAACGTTGTCTTCTGAATCGAGGCATGAGCCTGGTTGCCATAGGGGTAGAGAAGAGGGGAGAACACTTGGACTTTTTCCTTTAGACACCTGTGTTGTTTGATTTTGATTCAACAAATATGCATTACTTTTGAGATTTGTAAAATAGTAAGGATAAAAAGGATGGTGGAATTACCATACCGGCTGTATACAGTTAACACTGATGTTTAGTGAGCTAGTACACATGAGGTAAACTGAACACCTTCTTCTGATGGGCAGAACAGACTTGAACTCAAGGAGGGAGGCTTCTTGAAGATAGGCTTGGGTCCTCTCTACCTGTCCCTCCTCGTCCCAAGCAAACCCACCATATTTAATAAAAAATTAATTAACTACACACCTCAAAATCCTGTTGTCTGCCATTACTGTATCCAAGAGTGGTTAATGAAATAAGCCCTCTCTGAGCCAACAACCTAACCATTGGAATTGGTTTGCACCCAGAAGATGAATATTGCTTGCAGATTTAACGGAAGCCAGTACTTAATATGAATTCTGGGTTTTATGAGGTTTTTCTGCTAGAGAACACATTTCCTTTCCATGGATGCTAATCCACAAGGAGAAAAAATTCCAAGAAAAAGTAATTTAAAAATTCCTGACTCTGAGGGTGGGGTAGAAGTTGAGAAAAAGAAATATTAGAACTTTATCAATATGATCCTCTTAAAAGTACTCATCAGAAAAAGATTATTAGCTATATCAGATAATAAAGAGATTTCTTCAGTTGTAAATTATATCCCAGTGGCCTTCAAACTTTTTTGACCATAATATATAATATGGAAATAACTTTATACACAGACATTCACACCCACATGTATAACTGAGACAAGAGTTTAAGCCTACCCTAAGATGCACTCTAATGTTTTCTATTTTATTGTATATTATTCTATATATTCTATCCTATTTCAGTGTTTTGAAAGTGCTTGTTATAACTCACAACACTGGGTTCATAACCTACTAATAGGCCAAGTGTTGCAAAACACTTTTAAGGTAAGAGAGGAGAAAAAGAGGGAGAAGGGAGGTTGATCAATTAATCGATAGACTGATTCAAGAAAGAGAAAGATAAGCTTTCCAAGAGATGGCGGGGAAGGATGGAAAATGTCAGAAGTGGGAGAACGAGTGAGAGGAAGAGGAATCCCAACCCCTTTCATCTGTCTTGCTCGGTCAATGCGTACTGACTCTAAGGGGGACTTCTCTCGCCCAAAAGACTGACCAGATTCTCCTGCTCTGGCCTTCACCTCCTCCCAGCATCCTGATTCCCTCATTCTGCTGCCTCTTGCCTCTTAATCACCTGAAAGCTTTTTTTTTTGCTCTAAGATCACAAAGTCCTCTCATGGGGGCACTGACTGGCTTCCTTCATCTCTGATCCTCTATCTCCATCCTTCTACTGATGGCTCCTTCTCCTTTTTCCCTTTCCCTTGGATGTCTAACCTTCTCTTTGCCTCTATTTCTTCTTCTCTCTCTTTCTCTCCTGGCTGTGCCTCTCCCCTGTGACTGCTATTTCAAGATCAATGTAAAACACTATGTTTGGTTCAAAAATTCGACTTCACAAGCACTGTGGAGGGTGAGCTGTTCAAGTGAAAAGTTACAGGACACTGGTTCTCAAACTCTGAGTACTCCTGGACTTTGGAGAAAACCACTGCAGACCGCTAAGGCAGCTGGGCTTCCATTCTAAGATACCCTGGCCTGGATGTTCTGTTGTCTGTGAAAAGAGCTGATGTGATCAGACAAACGTGGTATTCAAGAGCAAGGACAAACAACTGGAGAGGATTCTGCAAATGACAGCCTGTGGAGGGAGGAAGGTTGTAAGGACATAGTGGGTAGACTGGGCAGGTAGAAGTCTGCCAGCAGGAAGCCCAGTTAGCAGGCTGGACCAGTGCCCAGCTCTGGGACAGTAAGGATCTAAACTACTGATAGCAACAGAAAGGAAGAAAGGAGAGGGGAGGTGTTTTCAAAGAAGAACCTCCAGGTAGCATCTTGGCATCCTTAACCTGGACCAGGTTTTTAAAAATCTGCAAAAGCATGGGAATCCTGTTAGAGCTATTCTGAAGCTGAGCCTTGAGCCCACTCTTATTAGCCCTTGCAAACTGAGAGCAGACAGATGAAAATTAAATTACTCAAAGGGGAAAAAACACAGGAGAGTTTTTGAGGATGCAGAGCTGAAGCCTGGTTCGCATTGAGCCGGGAACAGCTTGCCAGCCTTGGCTGCCGGTCCATTTTCTTCATCCCTAAGACAGGAAATTACACGAGGCCCAAAATACGCTCCCCTACAACTCCATGACTGAGTGCAGCTGTCCTGACAGCATTTCCTGTGTCCTGGCTCCACACATGAAGACATGTGCATGGCCAACACGTTTGCTGAGCACCTGCTCTCTGCAAGGTGCATTGTTAGGGCTATGTTCAGCCTTACAGGTGAGCCTAACCCAGTAGAGGAGAAGCTGGCTCTGAGCTGCAGTAGAAATGGAGTCCCCTTTGACCTCTTACCAAGTTCCCCAGCACTGCCTATTGCCTTGGTCAGTTCCTGCATCACCTCCTTGGGACCTGGGAGGATTCCTTCAACCCCCAAACCCACCCTAGACCCCAGAACCACCCTCTCTTACTCGAGACACTCCATACTGGCAGGGGTTCTGAATCACCCATATCTATGTGTATGTGTAAACACACGCACAGCTCAAGAATAGTAGGTAACAAATTGAAATGATTAAACATGGCTTTCTAGAAGATGTGTGAGGGTGTTTACGGCTCATACAGTGCTGTCCGCGACTCCCTCTTTTTCCTGAGCTCTTCAATCCATTGCCTTGACCCTGTGTTTTCTTAAACAAAAAAGAAAGAAAGGGAAAGAGAAAGAAAAGAAGGGAGGGAGGGAAGGAGGGAGGAGGGAAGGAGGGGAGAAAGGAAGGGAGGAAGGGAGGGATGGAGGGAGGGAGGAAGAGAGAGAGAGAAAGAAAGAAAGAAAGAAAGAAAGGAAGGAAGGAAGGAAGGAAGGAAGAAAGAAAGAAAGAGAGAGAAGGAAAGAAAGAGGAAGATTGTAAAACATGAAAAACAAAAACAAAAACAAAAAAACACCAGACCTTCCTTATTTTCCAAAGTGGGAAACACCTTTTTTTTTTTTTTTTTTTTAGTGCCTGGCAGAGGAAGTATGGTTGCAAATGTTACCCAGCACTAAACCAGATTACTTCTCCATTCAAGAAGAAAAGTAAGCAAATTGGGCTAAAGGAGGCGAATTGCATGGCCCTATTATTTAGCACGTTTGAAATGAAAGCCAATACTGCTATTGAAGCGCTGCTGACGAGTTTCCCTTCGTCTACCTAACGCCCGCCCACAGGTTGCCTGGCAACCACATTACAGTGCTGAATACTCCCCAGCAATAACTGACCCTGCATTTTAATTTTTGTGCTCATGCTTAAGTGAGATAAACAAATAAATGCAATTGCCCCGAAACCGTATTCATTTTGACGAATAAGCAGCATGTGTAGATTACAGGATGGCAAATAGGGGGGTACAAAAAAATTGGTAAAGCCTTTCTCTTTTCAGGAAATTTTGCTTAAAAATTATGAAAACTTTGGGTAGGCTTGTGGAAAACTTAGTCAAACAGTTGTATGAAGTTAAGACTGAAAGATGAATTTCACCAAAAAAATACTAACGTCTACAATAGCATGAAGAATTAAATGTTAATTTTTATTGTCCCTTAACTGGAATAGCTTTTCGAAGATAGGAAATAACACTAGATGTGGTATGCTAAAAGGATCTGGGAGGCCACATACAACCCTTCTCACATGCAGGAGAAATAATCCTCGACCTGCATAGTAGGAAAAAGGGGGCAGGTTGAGTTGGGGCTTTCACATCCACATGTAGCTGCTGCTCTGTGTTTTGAATAAAAGAGTTTGAAGGGAACAGTCTCCATTGCCTTTTATTCACGACTTTTAAAGATGTGACCTCCTGGTCCGCCTGCCGATGCAGGGGACACGGGTTCGTGCCCCGGTCCGGGAAGCTCCCACATGCCGCGGAGTGGCTGGGCCCGCGAGCCATGGCCGCTGAGCCTGCGCATCCGGAGCCTGTGCTCCGCAACGGGAGAGGCCACAACAGTGAGAGGCCCGCGTACCGCAAAAAAAAAAAAAAAAGTGACCTCCTGTAGTTATTTAAGTGTTTCTAATTCTGGGGGTTAGGAATGATCGTTTTTGCCATCTCTGAAAATCATCCTTCTAGTTCATCGTGAAGATGAAAGGAAAGCGCAGCACACCTCTTATCACTTGAATATGTAGTAAGATTTTTGCCTGGAAACTTAAATTCTTACCTGAAAACACTCTTTTAAGTACTTACCCAAACAAATAAAGCAAAGACTTAAGATTCAAATTCTGGCTCCCCAGGCTCATCAGCTGTGGGACCCAAGGAGTGTCTGGTCATCTGATTTCTCCATTGGTAAAGAGGATACCATTAATAATCACCTTTTTGAGCAGTTGTGGGCTGAGGTCACCTAGCATAATGCTGTCATATGGTAAGTACTCAATTTCAGCCATCATTATTGTTGACTCTACAGTGCAGTATTATGAGTGTAGAGGCTTTGACATGTTGCCCAGATCCCTCTTTGGCAATGAAGGAGTTATTCTCCTGGCCTCTGGGAATGCTGCTCCAAGACAACCTTCAGCTCTGAACCTTCTTTGAGGACTGCCTTAGCTAAAGAGCACTGCCTAGCCTAAATCATGTGAATTTCCAGAGTAAGCCTGAAACCAATGGGCAGTCCCCCTGGGGATGTAAAGGTCCAGCCCCTTCACTCCAACCTCAGACAACTCAGGAGGGCCATCCCTGCTCCAGAGTTCCCTATGGGGATGGTTAAGGCCTTTGGTGGACCTGTAATGGAGCAGGACCCTATGGAGCCTTCCCAGGACAGACCCCTCCCCCCATGTCCTCTGCCTGCTTGAAAAACTTTAGCCAAAGTATAAATTTAATCAGAGAAATGAAAAAATGCAAAAGCAGAGAAAAGCAGTCAAACGGGACAAAATAATAATAGTTTAGTCATTAAACAAAGTTGAGGGTCTTTAGTTTCTCCTCAAGGGCTATAGATAATATTCTGAGCCATATCCTTTGAGCTGTTTCATAGATACTGAAACCCCCATCAGGTGGAAGAATTTAACTACACGATGACCAGGCTGTAGTCATGACGTAAGCTGCTCCATCCTACACAATTCCGAGAGCTGGCCTCAAGAAGATGGGGATAAAACAACTCTGGAACTGAAGATTCATTGCACTTAGAACAATCAAGGTGATGCTGATCAGACCACCGCATGACCAATTTCAAGATGACTGTTGGAGCTGACTGTGCTGCCCTGCACATAGCCCCCCACCTCCTCAATGCACCCCTGGAGCTCCCCTTTAAAAGCTCTTGCCTCCTGATCAGCAGTGGGGAGTAGGCTTTTGGACACAAGTCCACCTTCTCCCCAGGTTGTTGGCCTCCTGAATAAAGCAAGTTTTCCTTTGCTACCGACACTTGTCTCTTGAATATCAGCTTTCGAACAGCGAGCTGCCAGACCTGAGTTCGGAACATGCCTACAACACAGTGCAACTGCTCCCTGTGTCTCGTCCTTCTTCCTTCTCCCCCTTTTTACAGCTGCTGATTTCTAGGGCACTACCTAAGAAACATCCTGCACACCAACATGTATCTCAGAGTCTGCTTCCTGGGGAATGGACCAACGCAAATATATTTAGAGGAGTTTTAGGGATCATGGTGTAATTGTATGTGAAAAGAGTAGGTTACCCAACTCAACATACGGCATGATCTCAACTATGACAGATTATATTTATGTGCGTATAACTGGAAAACTGGAAAGTACACTAAAATTAACAATGTTTCTTTCTGGCTGGTAGGATTAGAGATGATTTTTATTTTCTTTACACTTTTCTGTACTTTCCAAGTTTCCTACAAGGACCAAATTACTTTTTCTGTGGGGCAGGGATGGATCGTTCAAGGACTGAGCCCCGTCCTCTACTTGACTTCCCCAGTAGTGGAGTTTTCAGATAGCTGTGAATGAGGATGGGCCAATCTAGAAAGCTCCTCTCCACTACAACCCATCAGCCCACTACCACGTTTCCGATGGCTGGGACCTGGAGTTCCCAAGCTTTAGCTAAGGAGTCCTTCCTTCAAGTCTCTAAGATGTCGCTTTGAAAACCCTGAACCAGAGTTAGGATTTGTAAATGTCACAGAGCCCTCAGTTCAAGCTTGTTGATGTGATTTGAAGGGCAAGCCATAGACCCTGACTTCAGTCTGGTTGGAAAAACACAAGTAAGAAACAAGAGACAAGAAAGAAGAGAGTGGTCAATACTTTGTCACTGTAAATGAGGGCAGTAGGAGTCCAGAAAAAGGTGACATGCCTACAGGCTGCAATCATCAGAAAGGCGCTTCTTCGGGGGAAGTAGGTCTTGACTGTGCCTTGAAGAATGAGTAAGATTTAGCAAAGCAGAGGGTAACAGTGAGGTCATCCTGGAATAGGGCAGTGGCCAAAGCACAGAACGGAAGTGAGTATTGCATTTTTCCATCCAGTAAATACTTCTCTCTTACTGGAGCTAAGGATGCACTTGGAAAATGAGAAAATATGGTTGAATCAACATGTTGGGTGAGATTTTTGGAAGGAAACCAAGCAGTGAAGTTTAGGCTTCCTCTTCAGGTAAAAGGGGTTCCCTGAGGGTAACGTGACAAGTTGAAGGTGGTCTATTAAATAGCTTTGTCTGACCGTGATATGCAGGTTGAGGCACAGAAGGGAGAACTAGGTGGACAGCACCTGGGGGAGAAGCTGTGGCCTTCACCTCAGGGTCATGGGGCCCAGCCGGAGGCGCTTTCTGGCAGTAGTTGACATATTGAATTTGAATGCAGTGACACTGATTTTCTCATGCTTATGAGAATCAATCATATCACATACAAATAGCTATGTCATTCCCTCCTGGAAACTTTTCTTTAATATGGTTGTATGTCTTACCTTCCAATGCTCCACTGACAATGATCCCATTGCTAAAGAGTAAAAGAAGCAGGAACAAATGAGGGGTGAACCAGACACCCTCAGGTGTGTGTGATTATCCCCGTAGCTGGGCTCTCCCTGCCTTCTGTCTCATTGAGCAAATAAGACCTTTAACAATTCTGCCCAGAGTGATCTGGAATAACACTAGAAATTCCCTCATTTTATGGCACCCAACAAATGAGTGAGTGGAGAGATAGTACATGCCATAAACTTATGTATGGGGTTTTCTGATCCCACGTGTGCTTGTTGAATTCACAAGATTAGAATCGAATGGCATTTATTGGTGGCTTACTATTTGCTAGGTAGTTTGCGCGCACATCGTTTAATCCTCGGCACTCTGTGAGGTAGATATTTGCGCCTCCATTTTGCAGACCACTGACATTTTGTAGACCTTCATCTCTATTCACCAACATAATCTAACATTTTCTCAGGATTTTTATTTTTAAAACAAACAACTAATCCCTTCTTCTCTTTGCCTCAGTAAATGTAAAAGGTAGGTTTCGATTACAGGGCTTGACTCTGCAGTTACCTGTAGAATAGCTGTTCACTAACTGGGCACTTTTTCCATGCATGGTACTTGAACTAGGGCCTCTGGGGAAGGAAGCAAAGCCTGGTGGATGCAATCACTGCCAAGAGTTAGATAAATACTCAACACATAGAAGAACATTAAATAACAGTTCAACGAGGTGTGTGATGGGATCTGATGAAGTTACATCTAGGAGGAGCCCCCTTCCAAATTCCAAATCAACAGGTATTTCCTAAACCCCAAACCCAAAGCAAGTAAGCCATCTTTGTCTACACTTCTGCCATTTTTTCCCCCTGCTCAGTCAAAACTTGTTTTCCTTTCTATTGCCTCTCTTTCCATTTCCCTGTGCATTGACCTATTTCCGGTCCTTCTCCTCTCCTGCCTGGATTCTTCCTGCAACCTTTGGGCTGGTATCCCAGTGAAGACGGCTGGGTTCCTCCAATCCAGCTTTGTAACCCCTGCCAGACTCACCTTGGCAAAGTACTACCTGCACGGTTGTGCCCTTCTGCTCACAACCATTCTATGGCTCCCAGTGTCTGCAGGATAAAGTCTAATCATCTTATGTTGGCATTCAAGTCCTTCCAAAGTCTGACCCCAGCCCCATTTCCAATGTGGCTGCCAACTAATATTTCTATTTCATCTAGGGTAACTGCTTCCCGTTTCCCACCGTTTTGCAACCATTTCTGCCTCCTTTACTCAGTTCTACTTGTGTCTCCTGTCCTGTGAAAGTCAAGCATCCCATCTTTTTTTCAAAGCCACTCTGGTCTCTCAGCATCTCACTGGGTTTTCCTCATACACCTCCTTGAACTGCTGTTTAACGTTGTTCTAGGTACTTGGTATCTATCCAACTCAACGACAAGCAATTTGGGATCAGTAAATGCATCCGCCGGACTTTGCTATCTTCCCCAGAGCCACTACACTAGATTAGAGCTCTACACAGAGTAAGTGTCTAGATACTTAATAACTGTTGAACAAAAAAATGAGTCAAACTTTATTGTCCAAAAGTAAACTTACCCCTTACATTTCCTAATTTTTGTATTCAATTCTGCAACATCCTCATTGCATGAGTTCTAGATTTTGCCATCTCTGGGTACCTCAATTACAGTCTGCAACTCTTAAAGTAAAACACTTATACTCTAAGGCACTGCTGTCCGGTGGAATGTTCTACATCTACACAGCTGTGCTGTCCAGTTTGTTAACTACTAGCCACATGTGGCCATTGAACACTTGGAATGTGCCTAGTGCAAATGAATTTTGAATTTTATTCCATTTTCATTAAGATAAATAGCCATATGTGGCTCATATATATTGTTTTGGGTAGTTCGGGTCTAAGTATTCACAGACAAAAGACAAAAGACAGTATTAGCCCCAGAGCTTTGCAATAACCATTCTAGACGGTAAGTAATCCGCAGCAGTATCGAGTGGTGATGAAACTTCCGGCCCTTCTCACCTAAATTATAGCCAGTTTCAGCTAGGTCTATACCTACTGGCTGTCTATCCACCAAACATTACTATTTTCGTGGTTTCATGGTTTCTGGAATTCCAGAAGCCTAGCTCAGGTGATCTCATAGGGAGACGGAATAAAATTCTCCCTCATGACATCCCCTGATAAGCAGAGCTGGTCTCAAGAAACCAGCTCATACCTAAGGGTCCCACTTGAAGTATTCTGCCAAGACCCCTATTTCTGTCATTATATGTGTTTTCCTATTTTACGTTCAAGGAAAAATTTTATAAAAGTTAATACAAATACCTGTCATTATTCATGTTAATGGAGGGCATGCATGGCAAAAATAAATGATGTTCACTCATAAGCCATACCTTAGACAAATATGCCCATCCTCACCAAAGTAAACCAATCAAAATGTTGTCGAATTGGCGAATGTCAACTTCAGCTCTTAACAAAAATAACAGATAACATTTACTGAATGCTTACAGTTGCTGAGAGCAATTTATATGTATTATGTCATGGAAGACTCGCAACAACTCTTTGAGGCAGGTACTACCGTCATCCTTATTTCACCAATGAGGAAACTGAGGCACAGAGAGGTCAAAGTGTATGGCCAGATTCTTGGAGCTAGCACAGAGCAGAGCCAGGATTTGCAGGGCATTCTAACTCTAGTGCCTGTGCTCTTAACCACTCTGCTATTCTCTTTCTGAGCCTAATATGAGGTATTAATATTCATTCATTCATTCGTCTCAAACTCAAGCTATAATGAGCATTAGCTACCCCTGTGTACCAGGCGCTATGCGAGCTGTGGAGCAGAAAAGCCATGACCTCTCTCATGGAGCTGTAGCCTAGGATTTGAAGAACTCAATCATGGTGACCGGTCGTCCACCACCAGGCTTGCTCTGAGAGCCTTATCACCTCCGTGGCAGGAAAGGATCACTAGTAAACAAGACCATTAAACAGAAGGACCCATGTCAGGTGAGTGTTAGAAATGCGTTTCTCAGAATATCAGGTTTGACACTGTCTTAAAGAATGAATTAAAACCTAATAGAATTAAAAGGTAAGCCCAGGGCCATTTCAAGCCTCTCCGATTAAACCTCAGCCACTCTGACAATTCAACCATCCCCACGCCTGAAGTGGCCCACCTGGAACGTTCTCTCTCTTAGGAGTGAATATCCCTTCCCACTTCTCTACCTGCCTAGCTCCCTCGTAGGCATCACATAGGGTTTTGCCATTCAAAGTGTGGACCTCGGACCAGCGGCATCAGTATCACCTGGGAGCTTGTTAGAAATGCAGCATCTCAGGCTCCTCTCCAGACCTGCTGAATAAGAACCTGCAGCTTCTCAAGATACCCAGGCGATTCTCATGCCCATTAAAGTCTGAGAAGTACCAAGGTCAGACACAGCTCAGCACTGTCCCTTTCTTGAGCCGCCCAGGAGTGCCCGTGATCCCCTGGTCTTCGATTCGCCACTGGGGCTTGTGGCCTCTCTCCCTCTTCCCTGGATTCCCGGAGGGCAGCTACGGTATCTTATTTCTCTTGGTTTCTCCAGTGCCTAGAACACTACTGAGTAGGCGCCAGCTGAACAGATGAATGAATGGCTCTGCAGAAACCTCAAGGCACTCTGAAAAGTTAGCCTCGTATGGCCAGCAGCCCATTTGGAACCGTGTACTTGGTGTTCCTCCATCCCAGGTGCCCGGGCCACCTCCTGGATGGGACAATGGCTTCCCTGGATGCCCCTAACTCAGCCTCCAGCCCTGAGCCAGGGCTGGGCTTCGCGAGCCTTCTGCTTTTAGCCACCTTGTCATAGAACCCAGCAGGAAAGCCCCGACAAACCAGGGCGGGTCCTCTGCGGCGCAGCTCAACAAAAGCAGGGCGCTTCCTGTGGGGCCCAACCCAGTGGGCCTCCCACTTTCCAGGGGGATCCTCGGTGCTCAGGGCACCAAGGCCTGTGCCCTGTCGCTTGGGTTTCTGCAGGCGCTGAGGACACACCCTGCTCTGGGGGCAGCTTCAGAACCTCAGAGGCAGTAGACGCTAGCTATTCTCAAAGATCCTGCAAACAGTGGAAGGGGCCTCTGAGCCTGCTTCTTGCTTCTTGCCAGAGAGTGACTGTCCCCTAATGAGCCTTGCATGCTGACTTGAGGGAGGGTCTCTATTCCTGGGGAACGTGGAAACCGGGCTTTACTTCTTAATGGTGCCTTTCTTTTGTACGTAGTTTTTGTCTTGTCTTGTTTTGCTTTAAGCATTTTCGGTAGCTACATGAGGTTGGGTAATACCCAGGGCTTTGCCAACGTCATTGTGATATTTTTTTTCACTTGTAACATATGTGACCACAGATGCCACCGCAAGCATCACGTGGCTCACTCCCTGTAGCTGGGACAGAGACTCGCCTCTTGCTTCCCTCTGACCACTGGGCTTCGCCTTTTCCCTTTCCTGCTTCCATTACTGAGCTGTCAGAACTAAAGGGGGTGTAGGAAAGCAGAAATTACCCACTTAATTTTAAAAAATGGTAAAACAAACTGTGCTTTCATTTTTAAAACTTTGAGAAGCATTTTATTTTTTATGTGCTACTTCTGCATGCCCATTGTAGAAAAACTGGAAAATACAGAGAAGCATAGATTACCCATAATACCACAACAAAGAGAGAACCTTTGTTAATATTTTGGTAAAATTTTCACTAAGCATCCACAGCCGTGGAATAATGTGACTTTGGATGGGAGATGACGAGGAATTAGCTGTCATCTACCTTCCAGCCCTCACATTCACTTTAGGAGCTTTGTCACAACACAAACCTTACATTTTATGCAGTTTGGAGTTTGGGCCCCTACTCACAACATTATGGTGGGTTTATTGTGCTTATATAGTTGAGCTAAAATTGTATGCTAATTGTTTTATTAAAAGAATATCAACAGTATTCTCTTACTTTAACTTTTTTTCCCAATTTTATAATTGGGGGAAAAAATTTTAATAATTTTTTAATAAATTTTTATAATTTTTTAAAATAATTTTTTATAATTTTATAATTAAACCAGGTTTAAATGAGATGATAAATAAATTGTTGGAAGTTAGGTTACTAATCTGTCATAATAAGGTTTAAATGATATAATGTATATTCAAAGTACTTAGCCTAGAGCCCGGCATATAGTAAACTCTTCATAAATGGTAATTTGGCCATAGATTATTGCTAAAATCTCATCTTAATGCCAGCATAATATTTCACTCTAAGTAGTATATTTAAACTATCCTTTTATTTTACTGAGCTTATTTCTAACTCTTCCTATTTAAAATAGTAGTGCTGGAACAGATATCTTTGAATATAACTTTTTATTCACCTTAAGAAAATATTATTTCTTCAAAATGGATGACTAGGGCGTCCCTGGTGGCGCAGTAAAGAGTCCGCCTGCCGATGCAGGGGACGCAGGTTCATGTCCCGGTCCGGGAAGATCCCACAGGCAGCGGAGCGGCTGGGCCCGTGAGCCGTGGCCGCTGAGCCTGCGCGTCCGGAGCCTGTGCTCCGCAATGGGAGAGGCCACAACGGTGAGAGGCCCGCGTACCACAAAAAAAAAAAAAAAAAAAAGGATGACTACATTGGATGATATGAGTATCTTAAAGGCTTTTTATTATATTTTGGCACATAACTTCCTTGTGATTGTACTAAATTCCCCACCAGACATGAGTGGGATTACCTGTCTTTCTGCATCCTCACCAGCAGTACATTTTCTTGTTTTTTAAATCTGCCAATTTGATGAGTGAAAATTCAGTTTCATTGTTTTTGATTTTGCAAAGTTGCCAGTGAAATCAAAATATTTTTTCATATTCATTAACCATTTGTATGGCCTCTTCTACAAATTATCTCTTCAAGATCCTTACAGTAAAACATATTTTATCAATCAAATACACTAACAGTGGTTTGGGTTTTCTTTTCGTGTGGCGTTTCTCATATCAAAACTCAGAAACACAATCTCTTCCTGCACATAGCTGGAAAAGCTAATGGTGAGACCATTTGGGATTTTATTAGAGGCGTCTTTAATCACACACTAATAAATATTTGGCAAAGGCCTACTACGTATACCCGTACAGCAGTCTTTAATGCAGATTCTCTCCAGGAATAATGGGAGAGGAAGGGGTGGGCCACAGCCAGAGAGCCCAAGCAGCTGGACGCATCCAACACGTCTTATCTGTGCCCCAAGTGAGCATCGGAGCCCATGCCAGGCACAGAGATGCTCAGAACCCAGAGTAACACACCCAGCCCCCCAGCTGGCACCGTGGGGTTTGGCTAATCTATAAGAGTGGGTGATGATGTGTTGGAGCAGATTGTACAGGCAGCGGCTGCCAATTCACACCACCATCTCTCACCAGCCTCGTTTTATGGGTGAGGATACCGTGGCTCAAACACATTAAGTTGCCTAAGGTCACAGAGTAAGTGGCAGAGCAAGGATTCAATCTTCGGCTGAGCAGACCCCAAAGTGGATGCTCTCAGCCACCAAACCACACAGCTTCCCTTAAAAATGGGCCTCCAAAAAGGAGCCCTCCTACACTGTTGGTGGGAATATAAATTGGTGTAGCCACTATAGAGAACAGTACGGAGGTTCCTTAAAAAACTAAAAATAGAGTTGCCATATGATCCAGCAATCCCCCTCCTGGCATATATCCAGAGAAAACTATAATTTGAAAAGATACATGCACCCCAATGTTCAATGCAGTACTATTTACAGTAGCCAAGACATGGAAGCAACCTAAATGTCCATCGACAGAGGAGTGGATAAAGAAGATGTGGTACATACATACACAATGGAATATTACTCAGCCATAAAAAAGAATGAAATAATGCCATTTGCAGCAACATGGATGGACCTAGAGATGATCATACTGAGTGAAATCAGTCAGCCAGAGAAAGACAAATATCATATGACATCACTTATGTGAGAATCTAAAAAAAAAAGATGTGAAAAAATGAACTTATTTACAAAACAGAAATAGACTCACAGATATAGAAAACAAACATGGTTACCAAAGGGGAAATGGGGGTGGGGGAGGGATAAATGAGGAGTTTGGGATTAACATATACACACTACTGTATATAAAAATAGATACCCAACAAGGACTTACTGTATAGCACAGGGAACTTTTCTCAATATCTTGTATTCAATAATAACTTATAAGGGATATATATATAAAATACCCCTTATACACCTGAAACTAACACAACATTGTAAACCAACTATACTTCAGTTTAAAATACAAATATACACACAGGTCTCCAGACATGAGAATGTCAAAAGTTTATATCCGGAGACCCTCAAATAAAACTTTAATGAGCAAAGCAACTCAATTCTTATCCTCAAAGTAAAATGACCATCTCCAGGCAAGAAGCCTCATTTCCCTGAGAACTTCCCAAGGGAAGGACATAGGATTCCTGGCACGTCACCTTCCTGGGTCCAACAGGGAAACTGAAGTCAAGAGTTATCTTGGCCCCCAGAGAGGAACTTATTCTTACCAGGACTCAGTTTCCTCTCCTGAAAAAGGGGAACCAACTCCAACCTCCCTCAGAAAACAGTGAAGATGCTAAGCTTGGTTAGTCCTTGGAGGAGAAAAATGATTATGGGACACTATATCCTGAGGGTAGCTTCTTACATATTGTAGAGCATCTGTCACTCACAATGCCTGTTGATTAATGAGGATTGAAATTATTGTGAAAGTCATCTGCAAATACAAAGCAGGATCTGCATACATCTTGCCAAGAATTCTGCCTATCAATCCCAGCAAAGTTTTAGCCACCGGAGCAGGCATTTTCCCCACCAGCCCTTCAATCCCTATAGTGCTGGGACATGCAATAAATAGCGTTACCTGTAATCCACCACTTAAAAACAATGCCTTGAGCTCTGAAGCATGTATTTATGAAACATACATTTAATGTATTCATAGCCTGATTTCTCACAGGGCTGACCTAATTTCTGGGAGGTACCAATCCATTATGCTACATTAATACATATGATTGATGTAATATGTCCCTCACTTCCAGTACTTGGGGAGCTATGAAAATATTCACCCCTCTGAGCTACAGAAATCAGTTTTCTTGTTCACGTTCTGTTAAAAGTACCCAATGCTATTTGTCAGAAAGGGATTGAGATACACACACTTCGGTCTCTGAATCCTAAACAGGAGGGAAAGGCAAAGTGTATCACGTAGACCCCATGACTTCAGACAGCACTGTTTTTAATTTTCAACTTGTGTCTAAACTTGAGAACCAATTTGGCTACCTGGAGTGTACAAAACAGGTAGCTAGGTTTGCTTCTGCAATGCAAGCTGAAGTTAACTGCTTTTGCTTGAATTAAATAAACGCTGGCAGTGCTATCAGGACCTGGCATGACCAGATGGCAGTCACCACACCTTGCTAGTTGCCAATCAGCATTCAACAGCTGGGCTTGACCAAACAACAGCTGCCCTTGACCCTGGCTTCTGATCATCTGTTGGCTATAAATAGAAGCGGAGTGTCAGAAAAGAGGGCAAAGTACTTGATGCTGGCAATTCAGGAAATCCATCTGACAGCAACAGAACCAGCTTAATGTATTGAGCTAGTTTCAGGAATACTTGAGAATGGAAAAACATAAAGTCCAACATTTGATCATTCCAATAGCGGCAGCAAGAAACCATGGGGGCTTTTATAAAATAAAAGCTAGGAACTTTCCAGATATATATGTCATCATTTTGAAAACATCACCTATCAGTGTTTGAAGTCCCCTGGATTTGACAGATAACAACCGCTACAATTTGTTTAAGAAATAGAAGAGCATATCCAAAATTCAGTGTCATGCTTTTCCCATGCAAAAAGAAAAATTTACAGGCAGAAACTCGCAGTGGCTCACCATTCTGTTTCACATAATGTATCAACTCATTTATCAAATGTCACAGTAGAGCTAAAGACTGAGAGATGAGAGTTTTGTGGACTCAGATCTGGACCGGGTGATTCTCAAAGAGAGCATTGGGAAGAGAATCTCCACATGTTATGTGGCTAAATATCCATATTTTCTAAAGACAACAGATGGGGGTTGAGGGGAGCAGAAAATGGCATTTTTAGAAACAAAACTGACTTTTATGCTGGGTGAGATGGGACCCACACATTCTGAAGGAAATGCAAACACAGCCCAGTAAGAAAGGAAAGAGCCACAAAGTGGAATAAAGAACAAGAAAAAAAGAAAATAGCTGAGTTGAAGATCCAGATTTTCATTAAACCGCCGCACCGTGACAGGGCTGTGCTTTAAAGGTTAAGGCCACACTCGGGCAGGCGGGGGCGCCTCTCACCCAGGACAGCTGGGGATGTCTTTCACTGCTGACAACTGGGGCGGGGGAGTGTAGGGACAGAACAGCAACTGTGCACTTGTCGGGACTCCACGGAGCCAAGGGCGGGTCAGCTGGGCAAAGCCTGACATCACAAAGCCTCTTCTCTCTCCCTCTGCAGAGCGGGTACCACCTGAGCAGAGGCCTGTGGGTACGAGAGCTGCGGGCCGTTCCAACCGATGGGCTCAGAGGACTCTTTCAAAGTCAAGGACAGTGCTAAGGACATCCCCATGTGCCAGTAGTTATACTCTGAGTGGTCGAAAGACTGAAAGCCAGACTTCCCTGGTGGTCCACTGGTTAAGACTTCGCCTTCCAAGGCAGGGGGTGTGGGTTTGATCCCTGGCCAGGGAGCTAAGATCCCACATGCCTTAAGGCCAAAAACCCAAAACATTAAAACATAAGCAATATCGTAACAAACTCAATAAAGACCTTAGAACTGGTTCACATCAAAAAAAAAAATTAAAAAAAGGACTGAAAGCCACTAGGAATTCATAAGGCTTTAAAAAATAATGTGTATTTTGTTCTTCACCACACCATCTATATAGATTTGGGAACAAGTCATACAAAACCTGTGAGACAAGTTATTTTTCCCGTCTACAGATGGATTGGAGGCCCCCTGGCTGTTCTGAAGCACAGACAGAACATGGGATCGTGGCATCTGACTTTGGGGCTGACAGCTTGATTAGAAACTGCATTATTTATGCCCCTCTGGGATTGCTATGGCTTTGGAGGCTTAAAACCACCTTCTGTGGTAGCTCTTTCCCTGACTTTAGGTGCACTGATCTCCTTTTTTGGGTATGTGCCTCCATGGCAGGATTTGAAAAAGAATGAATCCGTTAATCCGTTTTCTTGATCGCTTTTCATTACTCCATCAAACCAATCTCAGTCCAAATCAGGAGGATGCCTTTTTCCTTTCCCTCACACAGGTCTTCCTTTTCTAGAAGTTTCTATACATATTTACTCCAAGTTTCAGGTCACTGTGCGCTCACTGAGAATCTAAGAAAACCAATGTTCTCTCAGCAACGAAGGTATTTCTCTCACAATCTGGCACTCAAAAAGCAAATTGAGAAACTGTGATAAACAGTAATTGGCAGAGATTTCAGATTCAGAAGAATTCCCATAATTATGCAAATGTCTCTCAGGAGGTAGGCTTGTAAAAGTTAGGGGGTTGCATCCCCTCCCCCACTGATAAGGCTGGTTTTTCACCATTCAGATTCTCTGAGGAGGGCCCACCCAAATCCATGACCAAACGTTTTTTACTTTGAAAAACATTCTAATTCATGAGCAAGCTATTAGGTTTATCAAAGAGAATCACAGAATGCTGGTGTTGGAAAGAACCTTGGGGAAGCCCAGACCTCATAGTTTATACCTCAGGAGATGGAAAGCTGAGATTTTAGAGCCCAGAACAGATAGCCACAATACCATTCTCAGTGGTTTTCCATGAAGGTTTTAATGGCATATGAGCCAGATACCATCTTTAATGTCTAACATGGAGAAACAATGGTTACCTGAAAGCAACTAAGGTGGGCCTTCTTTGCTGTAACCCACACTTTCCTTTGTGGATGGGGAGTAACAACTTGGCTGGAACTGCTAGTCAAGGGCCTATGGCCTCTTGGTGGCTTATCAAACCAGGATCCGCTGTGGAGTGGCATCTAATTTTTCCATCTTGAGTTCCATCTCCATTTTCTACCCATTCCCAGAAACTTTGAAGTCACCTAAAATGGTGATTCCGGGCTCAGATTTCACTGTGGGTGGGATCCCCAAGGGGGCCAACCAACATGCTTTGCTAATCTTGATGTCACCCTTGCCTTTCTCTGCAAAAATGAATAGAACTGAAACAGATTACTTCCTAGCCATCAAGGAGCGTGTATCATTTAGGGCTAACTAGAGAATCAGAACCACGAGGACACAGGTAGTAAAAGATTTATCACAAGGAACTGGCTCTTGTGATTGCAAGGGCTCGCTGGGCAAGAGTGAAGTCCACAGGGCAGGCTGTCAGGAGGGGTGGCATGAGCTGGAGCTGCAGTTCACAGGTGGAACTTCTTCTTCATGGAAACCTCAGTTCTGCTTTTAAGGCTTTTCAATGGATCCAAGGCCACCCAGGTTATTGAGGACATTCTCCTGATTACAAACTTTGTCACCTCTACAAAATACCTCCAGCGACACCTGGATTAGTGCTTGATTGAACACCTAGGGACCCTGGCCTCGTCAAGCTGATATAACGCTGACCATCACAGGGGTCCTTCTCTGTGGTCCCTACGGAATAGTCCCACACTGAAGGACACACCATGCCTCCAACTGTTCTTCCATTTGTGTCAGGCACAAAGCTGACAATAGACATGTATTGAATGAATGAATAAATGGGTGAAGGAGATCATGATAGGGATGTGGGTGTGGGCTACAGTAACTCAGCCTATCCTGGGGGGATGGGGGTAGGGGGAGGGCAATAGGCCAAATCACACTGGCCCCAGGACCCAGGCAGAGCCCCAGGGGTGGGGGCAATTGTCTAGTTTGGGGTTGGGGTATGTCACCCTCAACAATTTCATATGAGCAAAGGAAGTCAACTTTGCACCAAGGACCACATTGAAAGGGGAGAATTCATAAAGCACAAACAAATATGCCTGTGGAGAAGCATGGACACTCTTCCATTGATGGGAAGTCAGGGCAGGAGGAAGGCTGAGAGGAGGAACTGCCAAGGTCCTCCACTGTCTCCTGTGCCCAAGCCCTCTCTTGGCCAGAAAGACCAAAGCAATGGCACTAGCAGCTGTGAACTCAATGTCCCTAATAAGAGGGGTAGAGCTGAGAGCAACTCTCTCAGCCTTTGGTTCTCTGTGGGACATGGCGGACTTCACTCCTTGGTACTTAGTTTCTTGACCTATAGAATCTCAGTAAAATCTAATTCTCTGGACCGTGGAAGGAATATAATATGCGTTGAGAGCAGTGGTAGATTTACTTTGAAGCTAATGAAGCTCAAGTTTCAGGACTCCTCACTTGCACAGGCCCCTCCAAGGCTCCGAGCTTCCCCCAGGGATGCGAGAGGGAACAGCAGCCCTGCAGTGCGCTGGCGTGTGGCGTGCCACTGAAGCTTGGGGTTACCCTCTGTGCCCTGGTGACCGTCCTGGTGCCACCAGCACTAGCTCCGCATCCAACTGACCCCAGCAACCATCTGCCCCTTAGGAACTAATGGAGTGAGTTACTTCATGGGAAGGCGAAGGCTACTAGTATTTCAAAGCCTTACACAGTATTTTAGTCAGTATAAGGTAAAGAGTAGATGCTAAGATGAATTTCGAGCTCTATAGATGCTCTCAGGAGCTGAATTCTGTCCTGCCTGGATGTTCATTTTCCCACTAAAATGAGCTATTATTATGGATCTTCAAAGTGTGTCCTTTTAATCAGGATATGATGGGTAAAAATAGTGGGTTTGTGGGCTTAGTGTTCAAAATAAAACATGATCTTGATTATCCTAACCATCTTTCTCCCCATTTTATTTCTAGATCCCACAGACTAGTTTCCAGCTAGCAAGAAAGTGAGAATGGAGTTGAGTGGGCAGAATTAAGAAATGAAACGAGCAAATAAAGTCAGGAACATTTAAGGCAAAACTCAGTCAATGCTCACTGCTTCCAAATAGCAGCCAAACGCTCTTCTCCACTGAACGAAGAGTTCACATTTTTGCCTCCAATAACTGGAAAAATTATGGGACAATGTCCAGCTCCACTTATTAGAACGTGACTAGATTGCCTCCAGTACTACCAGGAAGGCCTTTGGTCCAACTACACTGAGAGCCTTCCAGAAATTATGAAATGTGCCCCCCTTCTACTATCATGATCCCAGTTGTGATGAGAATATTTGAAAAGGCACAAACTATCTCGCTTAGTAAGGAGGCAAGAGCAAGGAGAATAAAACTTGAGAAGCAATGGTCAATTTCCAACCGTTGCTACCCCAAAATGGTCTAACACTATATTGTGTATTATGAAGCTGTGTACTTGTGAAAAATGGGAAAAAAAGCATAATGGCTTAGAGTCCAAATACTTGTTGCCCCAAAAGATAAATCTCATTGGCTTAACTCAACAGAGGTTTGTTTCTTGCTCTTGCAAAGTCTTACATAGTTCAGGTGGTCCTATGCCATATTGCAGCTATATCATCTGGAACCTGTGGTCTTCAAGAGCATTTCGGCAGAATTAGTGATGGAAGATATGCTCCAGCTATGAACTGTCTTAGTGCATGTTATTTGTGCTCACTTTTCACTGGCCAACAGGCATACGGCCACAACGAATTACAAGGGAGGCTGGGAAATGTAGAGGAAGGCACAGACGTTAGCTGGTCACCAACCGTCTTTGCCACCCATAGAAACCACTAGGGATAAGATGACTGAAGACAACAGCTCATTCACTGATTCATCCGATGAGTATTTCTTGAGGACCTACTTTGTGCCTGGCCCTGTTCTAGACGCCAGGGATATGGCAGAGAACACAATGCACGTGGCTCTGACCACCACGTTGTTTGTAGTCTAACGGGGGAGATAGACACCACACACGTGTTTACGCAACTAATATCCCGTGGATGTGGAAAGTAAAATTCAAAGCAAGCAGCTTAATGCCCTCTGGGTGAGGGGTCATTTGTCCACACTTTCCCCAGGCAATTCTGCTTTTAAGTGGTCTGTACCGTTTTCAGACCATGGGTCCTACCCTTTGCATCATATGAGAGAAGCTAAAGCACAGCATATAGGTGCAAAGGTATCTCATGTGGGCTGTATCCCTGGCATCCCCTGACTTTGTCATTTCCTTTTCCCTCCACTCCTTACATTCTATTCACCCCACAGCAGCCAGAATGACCCCAGTCAAATGGAAGTCAGGGCATGTCATCTGCTGAAAGACACCCATGTTGTTCATTCCCTCTTCCTGAAGGTCTCAGCTGAAATAAAGTCACTCTGTTCCAGAGGCCTTCAGGACACACTCCCTTCCATGAAATAACCCCCTCTTCTCCACCCTTCTCACTATTTTTTTTCTTCCAAGATGCTGGAACTTTCTGGAAATTTTGATGCTGACACTTTCCTTCCCCCCTTCCTTCCTTCCTTCCCCCTCTCCCTCCCTCGCTCTTGCCTTTGTTCCTTCCTTTCTTTCTTCTCTCTCTTTCCCTCTCTCTCTTTGTAACAGCTTTTTGGATGTATAATTCATATACTGTACAATCCCCAACTCAGTATTTTTTTTAGTATACTCACAGAGTTGTGCAATGAGCACCGCATTCAGTTACAGAACATTTCATCACCTCAAGAAGAAACCCTGTGTCTCCTTCAGCTATAACTCTCAAATCCTCTCCATCCACTCCAGCCCTAAGCCCACTCCTAAGCAACCACTAATTAGCTCTACGTCTCTCTATATTGTTTATTCTTGCCATTTCATATAAGCAAAGTCATATAATATGTGGTCTTTTGTTACTGGCTTCTTTCACTTAGCATGTTTTCACGGCTTCTCCATGTTGTAACATGTCCCAGTACTTCATTCCTTTGTATACCTGAATAAATATTCCAGTATATGAATATACTACATTTTGTTTATTCATTCATCATTTGATGGGCATTTGGGTTGTTTCCATCATTTGGCTATTAGGAATGTTACTGCTATGAACGTTCACGTGTAAGTTTTTATGCAGACATGTTTTCATTTCTCTTGGGTACATATCTAGGAATGGAATTGCTGGGTCAAACGTAACTCTACGTTCAATCATTTGAGAAACTGACAGGCTGTTTTTTGAAGTGCTGCAATAGAAGCTTCTGATTTTTCCAGATCCTTGTCAATATTTACTAATGAGACAGGCTGGGACCTGGGACCTGGGACCCTTTGCTGCAGTGCTTACAGCTGGACAAACGTTTCCTCAAGCAACAGAATACAAAGAAACTATAAGGGACTAAAAATAACTGCACGCATGTGCAGTTGGGGCAAATTATGAACAACAAGTAACAATGAGACCAAAAAAAACCCCACCCAACTGCCACTTCTGAAGAGCCAGGAGCAAAAACAGGGTGCTGGGAGCAAAAGCAGGGCACTGCACATGCCCCCTGCACTCAACACCACCAAGGGGGTGGGCAGACCACCTAAGCCACGCCTCCGTCCCGATCCACCGAGCTGCCCCTACCGTAAACCCCATTTAAGGGACCAGCTCACACACAGCCCCACCCCCACCCCCCACCTGCCTCGGGGAGCAAGCACCCCAGTAAAGCCTTGCCTGAATTTCTTGTCTGGCATCTTATCGATTTCTATCGATTGGGGAAGGCCAAGAACGCTGGTTGGTAACACTATTATCTGACTTTTTGATGATAGCTATACTGATGGGTGTGAAGTGGGATATCTTTGTGGAAAACCAAAGATTGGGAAAGCAAAAGATTTGCATTTCCCTGATGGCTAAGGATGCTGAGCCACTTTTCATTTATTGTCCATTTGGATATATTTTTTGGAGAAATGCCTATTCAGATCCTTTGTCATCTTTTAACTGGGTTATATGTCTTCTTATTATTCATTTGTAAGAGTTCTTTATATATTCTAGATGTAAGTCCCTCATCAAATATTCGATTTGCCATGTTTTCTCACATTTGGTGAGTATCTTTTCACTTTCTTGATGGTGTCCTTTGAAGTCCAAAAGTTTTAAATTTTAATGAAGTATCAATACAATTGATGTATTTTTTGTTGTTGTTGTTGCTTGTGTTTTTGGTGTCATATCTAAGAATCTAATGCCAAATCCAAGATCAAGAAGATTTACCCCTATGTTTTCTTCTAGAGTTTTATAGTTTTGGCTTTACATTTAAGTCTCTGCTTTATTTTGAGTTAATTATTGTATATGGTGGGAAGAAAAGATTCAAATTCGTTCTCTTCCATATGGCTATCCAGTTGACCTTAAGTTTATCTTAAGCCAGTACCACGCTGTCCCAATTACTGTTGCTTTATAGTAAGTTTTGAAATTAGGAAGTGAGTCCTCCAACTTTATTCTTCTTTTTCGAGATTAACTTGGCTATTCAGGGCTCATGCAATTCCATATGAACTTTAGGATCAGCTTGCAAATTTCTACAAAGAAGCCAATTAGGATTCTGATAAGCATTGCATTGAATCCATAGGTAAATTTGGGAAGTATTGCCTTCTTAACAATATTAAGTCTTCTAATCCATGAACATGAGACGTCTCTCCACTTATTTGGATCTTTCATTTCTTTCAACAATGTTTTATAATTTCTAGAGCATATGTTTTGAAATTCTCTTGTTAAATTTATTCCTCAGTATTCCATTCTATTTGATGCTGTTATAAATGGCATTGTTTTCTTAAATTTTCAGGTTGTTTCTTGCAAGTGTATACAAATACAATTGATTTTTTCATATCTTATATTCTGCAATGTTCCTAAACTCCTGTATTAGTTCTTACCATGTTTTAGTGGATTCTGCAGGATTTTCTATGTACAAGATCATGTCATCTGCAAATAGTTTTATTTAATTATTTCCAATATGACGTCTTTTATTTCATGTTCTTGCTTCTGTCATTCTTGACTTTTCTTACCTCTATTATTTTTCACTGGGCTGACCATTACCAAACATATTGTTTGTCTGTTTATATCTGCACTTTCTGGTAAATAAGCTCCCAGAAAGGAGGTGCTTCCTCTTTTCTGCTCACTGCCTTCCTAGGTTTTGTAGAACAGAGCCTGTTCGCTTGCAGGGTAAATCCTCCAAAGGGACAGCCTCCTGATCTCAGCACGCTCTCAAGACCTAGCACCACCTGTAGTTAAGGCCGTAGCTGAGTGGGCACAGTTCAGGGCATCCAGGGCCACTGTACCAGGATGCATACCTTTTCAGGGATCAGTACAGCCATTGCAAAAACAAACAATAAAATCCCTTTCCATGTCTATCTATTCACAGCAAATCAGTTTGCATCGCAGGCTCCAAGATGGGGGTCTACAAGATCCTTTACTGTTTCCCTGACCATAGTGACTGTGTCCCCTTCTACTACCTGACAACCTAGGGCAGAGGGACCTCTTGTGGCCGCAAAGCAGTGGCAGGAGCTAAGAGACCTTTTGAATATTACACCGTGGTAAGAGTCTCTAGAATGAAGACTCATTCAAGAGTTTCTACAGCCACTGCATTGGACAAATTCCACGTGTACAAAGACCTGTCCACATGCCTCCCTATCATATTTCCTGCCAACAACCTCTTCCTGGCCAGTGTTTCTGTGGCATCCGTTATTAGGATTAACAAAAGATCATTAATCAGAGCCATGAAGAGTGAGAAGAGGAGGTTTCTGTAAAGCTAAAAAGAGGAAGAGCTAGTCTGGAGCAAAGAGTGTGTGCTCTGGGCTCCACGACACAAAGTAAGATCTTTGGAATCTGGGCAGGCAGCCAGCGGCGACCTAGGGAGATGGGCTTTTGGTGAAACTGTATCCCTCCCCCTCCCACCCACCCAAGTCAGGCAACCTAGGGAGAAGGCGCTACAGGGATTCTTTTGACTCTATTTCATTTATTAAAGGAAAATAAGTCATTTTAGGTGACCTGACAAAGCAAAGTCAAGATTATGAAGCAAAGTACAGGAGACATTTGCAGACATTTAGAGTGTGTAAATAGTTGTTCTCTCAAAAGTTTGTCCCCAGGCTCTGGCTTTATTTGACCCAGATTAAGTTCAGGAAAAGTAAGTGCAATTTTCATGTCAAATGTAAGAAAGAAAAAAAGGGAAATCCAAAGTATTCCTAAGGAAATGGAGGAAAACAAGAATTGATTGGTTACAGATGATAAAGTCTTTCATAAAGTAGTTTTTGTATGTTGATAGGTTTTGTCTGTTTTACCCATACTTTGGCAATTGAATTATAGAATAAAATGTTGGGATTTTTAAATCTTAAGATTGACAATATCTTGTAAGCTATTATGTTTAAAATGTAAGGCTCAAATTTTATAATTAAGAGAAGAAACCTAAAATAATAACTAATACATGGAGTGCTTGATATGCACCATGTACTATGCATTTAGTTCTCCACCAACCCTCAGAAGCAGTTACTTACTATTAACCCATTTTCCAGACAAGCAAGTTGAGGCAAGTGATGGTATGAGCAAATTGCCCAAGGTTTTACAATCAATCTGGCAGGGCCTAAATTTGGACTTAGTCATCTAATTTCAGAGTCTGGGTCACTGCTGCAATTTATTTTCTATGCCATTATAGTTTATGATAAGTATTCTACCCAATCTAAATACTCTTGGTATGTAAATAACCACGTATCTGTTTTCAGATAGAAAAGTGTCAACCAGACAAATGTCTCGGTTTGTGGGCTACTGAGAATTTGCCCACAAGATATACTTGTACATTGGCCAAACACCAGTATGTATACCAAATATGTTCATTATAGGATTATTTTCTTTTTGATAATAGCCAAAGATCCATCTTTGTATCCAATGGTTACAAAGACCCTAAGTATCCATTAATAATTATTTAGGTAAATTATCCATAAAAATGGAATATTCGGCAACCACTAAAAAGAACAAGCAAGACTGCCCTATGCTGATGTAGAAACTTTAAAAGATGTGAAAAGATGCATTTGTATTAATAACAAAGAAGGTGCATATAATTTTCTGAAAGGACATAGAAGAATATAACTGTGGTTAACACTAGGGTTAAGATAAGGAAGAAAACACAGTAATGTGAATATACTTAACACTATCAAACTGAACACTTAAAAAGTAAAGATGGTAAATTTTATGTTATGTATATTTTACCAAAATAAAAATAAAATAACAGAGAAGAGACATTTACTTCTCACTTTAGATCTTTCTACTCTTTGATATTTGCACGTATTACTTTTATTTGCATAATTAGTCCAGTAAAAAAATAAAAGAAATGCATAAAAGAAAATTGTGAGTAGTCAGAAGGACTAAAAATCACCTAACATCTCCATCCAGCTGTATTTTTATTAATGTCCCGTACGAAGAGCTCTGAGTCAACAATACTTAAAATTTATGTGTGATTTCAAGCAACCATGTGGTCATCTTAAATTTCTCAAATAAACAGCCCAGGGCTTCCCTGGTGGCGCAGTAGAGAGTCCGCCTGCCGATGCAGGGGACACGGGTTCATGCCCCAGTCCGGGAAGATCCCACATGCCGCGGAGCGGCTAGGCCCTTGAGCTGTGGCCGCTGAGCCTGCGCGTCCGGAGCCTGTGCTCCGCAACGGGAGAGGCCACAGCAGTGAGAGGCCCACATACCACAACAAACAAACAAACAAAAAAACAGCCCAGCTCCCTGAGAACTTCACATCCCATCAAGAGAAGAGGGTTTTATTGAATGTGGTCTGTGTAAAACAACATCAGACTCAGCACCCACCTGACATACTGTACTGGAATTTATTTCAGATTATCTTGTTTTGAAGAACAGGTAGCTCCTCTGTAATTTCAGACTGTCCTTCTGAGAACACATTATCCTGTGTCCTCTCTCTTCTTGACCATGCAATTTCTTCATAACCTTTTATGGCTTTTGTTTTGTCTCTGCTTCTGCCTTCAAAACTGAGCCAGAATATAAAAATGCACAGGGAGTATGCTGAACATCGTGAATATATGTGTCAAGGTGAAAGGCAAAACAGAGGCAAGCATCTCACAGAGAACTTTGCCATTTATTAGTTTTATTTTGATCGTCCCTATCTTTATATGAAAATATTGACTGAGCCTGAATCTCTTTATCTTTGCCTCACAGGTCTTAAGATGCTATGAGTCACAGGTTTTAAGATGCTATGAGTCAAGGAGTCTCAACTTCTGGAGGAGACTTTGGAGATCACCTGGTTTCCAGGTGAAACCTTCTGCAGGGGCTGGAAGGTAAGTCAACACTGATGATGGCCAGTGGGAGATGGGAAAGCCTGAGGACTGTGAGACCCGTCTAAAGAGAGGGCCGTCCCTCAATTCCAGCCCACAGTTACCTATGGGACCCAGTAGGGCAAGACTGTCTCTTCCAATTATTCAAGAGAAGCTGGAAATCTAGACTTTATGTAAAATGATTCCAATATTTAAATGTTGGCAATTAATTCAAAAAATGTGAAAGTGAGGGCCAAACAAAGCATGTCTCTTGGCTGAACTGAGATGTGACCTCAGATGGGATCCAACTCTCTTCATTTTACGGAAGAGGCTCAGAGGGGAGTGAAATCGCTTGCCAGAGTCTTCGGGCTGGTTTGGGGAAGGGGTCGGGACCAGACACAGTGTGCCTTCCTATCCCATTCTCTTTCTTCAACGTTTTGGTCCAGCTAATAGCAGCAGGCTAATTTTAGACAAGCATATGACAAGTCTCCACCGCAGCACACCTGTCCGTAAGCCTTTCCGCCTGATGGGCTGGACCTTGACCACAAATAGAAGATACAACTGACAAACTACATCCCCTCTCCACTTAATTATGGCTGGAGTCTAGCTCCAGACCTTTTGGGGTGGATATGGGGAAGAAAAGGAAAGGTTGAAAATTCTCCCCTCAGACAGTCTGTGGGAGGAATGGGAAAGTCTGCATGTTCTGCTAGAATTTTTTTTGAATTACTAATTATAAATGTGGCATTGCTTGGGAAGATCTTTTACTCAGCTTCCCAGAAAGCAGCTACATGGTCTCCATCCCCAGCTCTGTGGCCACTTTACAGTATGGGGCTTTGCCAAGAACTTATGTTTCCCACGTCACACAAGGAAATGAACCTGCTGGCTAAGAGCATGGGCTCTGGAGCCAGATGGCCTGGGTTCAGATCCACATCCTGCAGATTACCAACCGTATGAACTTGGACAAAGCATGGGACTCTGCAGTGCCTCCATCTCCTTGTCCGTAAAATGGGAACAGAATCTGCACCCCTCTCCTAAGATAGCTGCAAGGATTCAATGTGCGAATATGCATAAAGCACACGGCAGGCACCGTGTATGTCAGCTGCACCATGCAAGCACCTGGATGCTTGGGTCTCGCCCCCAGAGATTCTGGTTTAACTGATCTGATGTGTGCCTGGGCATCAGAGCTTGTCAAGGGTCCCCAGTTGACTCCAACGTGCAGCCAAGATGCAGAACCTCTGATATAAGTGCTTATTAGATGAATGATGACCCTCTCAGTGATTAATTAACAATATTAATTTATTGTGACACAATTCTGGAGGCTAGAAGTGCAAAATCATGTGTCAGCAGAGTCACGCTCCCTCTGAAACCTCTAGGGAAGACCCCTCCCCTGCCTAATCCTAGTGACGGTGTTGGCCGTCAATCCTTACCATTCTTTGGTTTGCAGCTGCATCTCTGAGGGATTGATCTTAAAGACACTAAAATCCTCTCCTTCATTTAAGCACATATTTTGTAACCTCTTTATGATGTTTGCCAAGTGGTCGTCTCAGTAGCATTCAGCATGGAGGGCCACAAGGTCCCAGGCAAATTTGCAAAGAACGTGAAGTTCCTCCGGGAGCCTGCCCATCTTCTCTGTCTTCCTTTCCCACTTCTGCCCCTGGCCTCAGGGTATTCAGGCAGCCCCTGGAGGTCCTGATGCAGCTGGGTGGTGGAAGATATACTGGCATGAATTCTCATAAGCTGAATAAGCATGCATTTTTTTAAACATCTTATTTATTTGTTTGTTTATTTTATTTTTTTCTTTACTGGCTGCACCCCGCAGCTTGTGGGAAAATTAGTTCCCCAACCAGGGATTGAACCCAGGCCCTCGGTAGTGAAAGCATGGAGTCCTAACCACTGGACTGCCAGGGAATTCCCTAGGCATGCATTCTTTTTTTTAAATGTATTTATTTATTTTTGGCTGCGTTAGGTCTTCGTTGATGCGCGCGGGCTTTCTCTAGCTGCGGCAGGCCGGGGTTACTCTTCATTGTGGTGTGCGGGCTTCTCATTGCGGTGGCTTCTCTTGCTGTGGAGCATGAGCTCTAGGTGCACAGGCTTCAGTAGTTGTGGCATATGGGCTCAGTACTTGTGGCTCGCGGGCTCTAGAGCACAGGCTCAGGAGTTGTGGCGCATGGGCTTAGTTGCTCTGCAGCATGTGGGATCTTTCCAGACCAGGGATTGAACCCGTGTCCCCTGCACTGGCAGGCAGATTCTTAACCACTGTGCCACCAGGGAAGTCCAAGGCATGCATTCTTAAAAGGAGGATCTACAAATCCAAGTAATCTTCAATGAGTGGAATAAGCCTGTGGAGGCACGTGGTATGGGGGCGTTCACTGGAGAGTCGGGGGGCATGTCTTTTCCCACAACCCTGAACTTTCCAATTCCAATGACCCAGGCCAATAGGAGAGCAGAGGCATCCAACATGGCTCTCCAGCACCTTTGAAATTTTCGTCTGACAGATGCTGACAGATTGACTCAGGAATACTGCTGATATAGCAAACTATTACCAGTTGAGCGAGTTACATCCTAAAAATGCAGTATGCTCTCAAATTAAAATGGAATCATTATAACTTGACTCTATCACGGAGGCTTGTTTCTAAGTTTCCTGTCCCAATATCTTCAGTGTTGTACGTGATTGGAAATTCTAATGCCACTGGATTGGGGTGGCAGGGGAGACAGAGAAGGGGAAGATTTTCATGTGACAGTACATCTGCCCTGAAATGGGAAATTTGGAGGGAAGCTTTTAAACAGACTGAAACCTTGATGAGGGGGTGGCAGCATTTGCGGTCTGAAGCACAGATTAACCAAGTTCCTCTATAAGTACGTCTGGTGTTTTTTATCAGCCTCCTTCTCTGGGCTTGCTATCTTATTAGTAAGCCCTCTGTTGCACACACTTGTTCTCACGACAGGAATTTGAAGATTTCTGCGGTGATTCCAGAATGTGCCGCTAGAAAAACGAGGAAGTTAATTGACCAAAGGGAAATTCATTTTTTCACATCTCCAAACAGAAGCATCATGAATGTCTCTGTACTCCAGCCACTGGACTGTGGGGCTCAGCCTAGAGAGGCCTAGACCACTGGTTACTACCATACCCTTTCTCTGTCCTCGGCTGTCAAGATTTCTGGGATTTCAGGAAAAATAACAACAATTATAATAGCTAATACTTGAATAGTGTTGATTATCCTAACCCTAAGCCCTCTCCATAACCTAACAGCCCTATGAGGTAGGTAACGCTATTTGTCAAATGAGGAAACTGAGACACAGAGACGGTAAGTGACCTACCCAAAGTCACACAGCTAGAATTGGCAGAGCTTGGACTAGGATCTAGCCAGTCCAATTTCAGCTACACTGCCTTCCCAGAGAGTGTGTAGCCTGACTCAACAAAACTTTTATTAGATTGTGTGGTCAGGGACACTGTTTCAAAAACCAGCTTCTTCTTTATGAGCCCCTAACAAGTACTACCCCTCTGCCACCTGCCTCTCAACTCTTCCACAAGTGAGAACATCTACGCTATTTCCCAGGAGATCCCTCAACTGCCCTCATCTCCCTGCCCCCTTATACTCATAGGTCCTCTTTCTCTCCTGTTTCAGAGAACGAGTTCCCCCATCCCAAGACAAACACTCTGGCTGTGCTTTAAATCCCTTCTTCCATCATTTCTTTTTGCAGCAGCATCATTTCTCACGTTCTGTATATTGTTTCTCCCCATCCTTCCCGAATGCTCACAAAGCATCTTGAAAAGTGTATAGAACAGACTCAGAGCCAAGTTGTTGGGGTTTGAATACTGGACCTGGACTTTTTCTCTGTGTGATCCTGGGCAAGTGACTTAACCTCTCTGTGCCATCTGTAACTTGAAGGTAACAAGAGTACCCATCCGAGCCGATTGCTATGAAAATTAAAAAGAGTTAATCCAAGGAAGCACTTAGGATAGTGCCAGGCACATAGTAAGTGCTCTAAATGTCAATATATTATTTTTATCTCCTCTATTGGAGATACATTTCTGGTCCCATTGCTCTTTGCAGTTACCCACTTTTGTCTTTTTTTAAAAAAATATTTATTTATTTTTGGCTGTGTCGAGTCATAATTGCGGCACGCGGGATCGTCACTGAGGCATGCAGGATCTTTCATTTCGGTGCACAGGCTTCTCTCTAGTTGTGGTGTGTGGGTTTTCTCTCTCTAGCTGTGGCATGCTGGCTCCACGGCGCATGGGGCTCTGTAGTTTTGGGCACGCAGGCTCTCTCATTGAGGCGCGCGAGCTCAGTAGTTGTGGTGAGTGGGCTTAGTTGCCCCACGGCATGTGGGATCTTAGTTCCCCGACCAGGGATTGAACCCACGTCCCCTGAATTGTAAGGTGGATTCTTAACCACTGGACCACCAGGGAAGTGCCCCAGTTTTGTCTTTGATCCCAGTGACCAGGTCACTCTTCAACTCAAAATCCTTCAATGGCTCCCTGTTGTCTACCCAGTAAGATATGCTGGTGTTCAGGGCCCGTCCCTTGTTCTACCTGGAATGCTTCATCCCTCCTTCCCTGCCTGATCAACTCCTACCCATCCTTCAAGGCCCAGGTTCCATGACACCTCCTACAAGAAGCCTTCTGAGACTGTGCCCTCAGTCCCTGCTTCCGTCTTGGGAGCCTTGTTCCTGCTGCCCTCCAGCTCTTCTTGAGCAAAACCCTCTCCTACGTGCTTGCCTTCCGTCATCTTGCGTCCACTCCTTTCCTTCTTCTCTCCCTACAATTACTTCTACAACCAGAACCTACTGAGCCTCGGGGCTAAACGCTGAAGTCCATGCACTTCTCAGCCAGTCCCTATGAAAACCATCGAAGTCATTATCCATATTTTACACGTGACACCTGGAGAGCTTCCTAATGCACCCAAAGTCCCACAGCCGCTGAGTGACAGAGCCCAGACCTGAAGCCAGGCCACGAGCTCATCATATTCCCCACCAAGCTCCAGGCTGTTTGACTGGCTGTGTGCCTTCCCAGCTGTAACCCAGAACACGAGTGCGGCTGAGCACTTCAGCAGGTACTTAGTAACGATAATGATAACACAACAGCTCGTCTGAGTGCTTACTGAGTGCCCAGCCCCTTTTCAAGCACATTATGTCTAGTAACCAATGCAATCCTCACAACCACCATTTGAAGTAGGGACAGTTTTTACTCCCATTTTACAGAGAAGGAAACTGAGGCACACAGCATTATGTAACTTGTCCAGTGGCAGAGCTAGGATGCAAACGCAGGAAGCCTGGCCCCAGAGCCCAGGCACTTAACCAATGTGTTGCCTCCTTGTATGTCTATTTTGAATAAATAGATTTAAATGGGGAAAAAAATAAAGAAACAGATATGTCATTTAAAAATAGAACTTAAGGGCTTCCCTGGTGGCGCAGTGGTTGAGAGTCTGCCTGCCGATGCAGGGGACACAGGTTCGTGCCCCAGTCCGGGAAGATCCCACATGCCGCGGAGCGGCTGGGCCCGTGAGCCATGGCCGCTGGGCCTGCGCGTACCGGAGCCTGTGCTCCGCGATGGGAGAGGCCACAGCAGTGAGAGGCCCACATACTGCAATAAATAAATAAATAAATAAAAATAAAATAAATAAATAAAATAGAATTTAATGAATTTGCACTTTGTAGACATCCCCTAAACCAGAAGATGGGGACTGAGAGGGACATTTTAGCCACACGCCCTATTCTGAGGCCAGCATCCAAGAGCAGGGTGCTCACAGCCACAGAGCACCTGGAGCACAGCACGAAGCACCGGGCGGCACCCCTCCTCCACCACCACCACAGCTCCCTGCTTCCTCCACCCTCAAGGCCATGGACACTCACTCGGGTGGCCTTTGGCTGATCCTCTTTGACCTCCTCAGGGGGAAGTCCAGAAGGCCTGCTGCCCAGCTCCAGCTCTGTGCCGGGAACACCAGCGCCGAGTGCTGTGGTGACTCTGTGAGCGTGAGCCAGCGTGCCCACAGAGGCAAATCCCACGCAACCTCCGGGCACCTGCCCAGGGTATGTGGTGTCAAGGTTACCACTCAGCAGGGGCTAGCTAAACACCTCCCTTGGGTTTCATTCAGGATGGACCAAATGTGCAAATGGAAGGGAAGGGAGGCATAAATCCTATCTTAGTGATTGTTCTGGACTCAACTTGGACACATATTGACAGTACTAGCTATATCTCGTTGATATACATGAAAACTGCTTGCTTCGCTGATACTGAAGCATCTTGTTCATTCAGGATATTTATCCCCCTTCACTGTAGCTACTCTTTAATGGTCATTTACTAGCAAATGGTAAGTAAGCTCTGTAAGGGCAAAAATTATGCCTATATCCCCAGGCTCTCTGCCCTCAGGCTCACCACCATGCCCAGCAGATGTTCATATATCTGTTGAATAGATGCCCAAGTAAGTAAAAGAGAAAGTGATCGTATCAACAGACCTGCTCCCTGATATCCACTTTTCCTCTCTGAAATTACTGTTCCTGGACAGCTGGGTGGGATTACATGACTTTTTGTGAATGGAAAGGGCATGTCATTTCTGGTTGGGGCATCAGTTGTTGGTACAACTGACAATGTCCCAGAGGGTGTTTTTTTTCTCAACCTGGATCCTGGGTGCGATATGTAGGTTGAATAACAAATAAACCTATGTTGTTTGAAGCCATCAAGGCTTGGGGGTCATTTGTTATTTCAGCAAAGCCTAGTCTAACCTGATTAATAGATATTCAGCCCATACAAGTTTGTCAGGGGCCTACAGAACTGAACATACCCAGCCAACTATCTTCTAGAATTGCTCAATAAAACTGTCTGCAATGACAGAAATGTTCTATATCTAATCTGTCCAGTACAATACCACTAGCCATATGTGGTTACTAAGCACTTGAAATGTGGCTAGTGTGACTAAGACTCTGAATTTTTAATTTTAATTAATTTAAATGTGGCTAGTCGGGGACTTTCAAGATGTCAGAGGAGTAAGACGTGGAGATCACCTTCCTCCCCACAAATACATCAAAAATAGATCTACACGTGGAATAACTCCTACAGAACACCTACTGAACACTGGCAGAAGACCTCAGACCTCCCAAAAGGCAAGAAACTCCCCACGTACCTGGATAGGGCAAAAGAAAAAAGAAAAAACAGAGACAAAAGAATAGGGATGGGACCTGCACCAGTAGGAGGGAGCTGTGAAGGAGGAAAAGTTTCCACACACTAGGAAGCTCCTTCACTGGCAGAGACGGGGGGTGGACTGGGGGGAAGCTTTGGAGCCATGGAGGAGAGTGCAGCAACAGGGGTGCAGAGGGCAAAGCGGAGAGATTCCCGCACAGAGGATCGGTGCCGACCAGCACTCACCAGCCCGAGAGGCTTGTCTGCTCACCCGCCAGGGGGTTGGGGGCTGGGGCTTCGGGCTCGGTCTTCAGGCTTCGGAGGTCAGACCCCAGGGAGAGGACTGGGGTTGGCTGAAGGGGGCTAGTCCATCATAGCTAACAGGGAGGGAGTCCGGGAAAAAGTCTGGAGCTGCCGAAGAGGCTGGAGACCATTGTTCTGGGGTGCACAAGGAGAGGGAATTCAGAACACCGCCTCAACCAGCTCCAGAGACGGGTGTGAGCCAAGGCTATCAGCGTGGACCCCAGAGACGGGCATGAAATGCTAAGGCTGCTGCTGCAGCGACCAAGAAGCCTGTGTGCGAGCACAGGCCACTATCCACACCTCCCCTCCTGGAAGCCTGTGCAGCCCACCACTGCCAGGGTCCCGTTATCCAGTGACAGCTTCCTCGGGAGAATGCATGGCGCACCTCACACTGTTGCAATGTCAGGCCGGCCTCTGCCGCCAAAGGCTCGCCCCCATTATGACTACCGTACCCCTCCCTCCTCCCCAGCGTAAGTGAGCAAGAGAGCCCTAATCAGCTGCTCCTTTAACCCCGTCCTGTCTGGGCGGGAACAGACTCCTGAGGGCAGCCTACACGCAGAGGCGGGGCCAGATCCAAGGCTGAACCCCGGGAGCTGTGCGAACAAAGAAGAGAAAGGGAAATCTCTCCCAGCAGCCTCAGGAGCAGCGGATGAAACCCCACAGCAACTTGACGTACCCTGCATCTGTAGAATACCTGAATAGACAATGAATCATCCCAAAAATGAGGCGGTGGACTTTGGGAGCGACAGAAGACTCGGGGTTTGCTGTCTGTGACTGATTAGTTTCTGATTTTTATATTTATCGTAGTTTAGTTTTTAGCACTTGTTATCATTGGTGGATTTGTTTATTGGCTTGGTTACTCTCTTCTTTTTTTTTCTTATTTTTATTTTATTTAATTAATTAATTTATTTTTTCTTTCTTTTTTTCTCCCTTTTCTTCTGAGCCTTGTGGCTGAAAGTGTCTTGGTGCTCCAGCCTGGTGTCAGGCCTGAGCCTCCAAGGTGGGAAAGCCGAGTTCAGGACATTGGACCATCAGAGACCTCCCGGCCCCATGTAATATCAATCAGCAAGAGCTCTCCCAGAGAGCTCTGTCTCAACGGTAAGACCCAGCTCCACCCAATGGCCAGCAGGCACCAGTGCTGTACACCCCATGCCAAACAACAAGCAAGACAGGAACACAATCCCACACATTAGCAAAGAAGCTACCTAAAATCATACTAAGTTCACAGACACCCCAAAACACAGTGCCAGATGCAGCTCTGCTGACCAGAAAGATAAGATCCAGCCCCACCCACCAGAACACAGGCACAAGTCCCCTCCACCAGGAAGCCTACACAAGCCACTGAACCAACCTCATTCACTGGGGGAAGACACTGAAAACAACAGGAATTATGAATCTGCAGCCTGTGAAAAGGAGACCCCATAGCAGCCTGGACTCCTTGCTTGGTGCCCTGCAATAAACGTTGCACTTTCCTTCACCACAAAAAAAAAAAAAGAAAGAAAACGAGACCCCAAACAAAGTAAGTTAAACAAAATGAGAAGACAGAGAAATATGCAGCAGTTGAAGGAGAAAGGCAAAAACCCACCAGACCAAACAAATGAAGAGGAAATAGGCAGTCTACCTGAAAAAGAATTCAGAGTAATGATAGTAAAGATGATCCAAAATCTTGGAAATAGAATGGAGAAAATACAAGAAACATTTAACAAGGACCTAGAAGAAATAAAGAGCAAACAGCAATGATGAACAACACAATAAATGAAATTTCAAATTCTCTAGAAGGAATCAATAGCAGAAAAACTGAGGCAGAAGAACAGATAACTGACCTGGTAGATAAAACAGTGGAAATAACTACCTCAGAGCAGAATAAAAATAAAGAATGAAAAGAACTGAGGAGAGTCTCAGAGACCTCTGGGGCAACATTAAATGCACCAACATTCGAATTATAGGGGTACCAGAAGAAGAAGAGAAAAAGAAAGGGTCTGAGAAAATATTTGAAGGTGTTATAGTTGAAAACTTCCCTAATATGGAAAAGGAAATAGTCAATCAAGTCCAGGAAGCGCAGAGTCCCATATAGGATAAATCCAAGGAGAAACACGTCAAGACACGTATTAATCAAACTACCAAAATTAAATACAAAGAAAATATATTAAAAGCAGCAAGGGAAAAACAACAAATAACATACAAGGGAATCCCCATAAGGTTAACAGCTGATCTTTCAGCAGAAACTCTGCGAGCCAGAAGGGAGTGGCAGGACATATTTAAAGTGATGAAAGGGAAAAACCTACAAACAAGACGACTCTACCCAGCAAGGGTCTCATTCAGATTCGATGGGGAAATTAAAACCTTTACAGACAAACAAAAGTTAAGAGAATTCAGCACCACCAAACCAGCTTAGCAACGAATGCTAAAGGAACTTCTCTAGGCAAGAAACACAAGAGAAGGAAAAGACCTACAAAAACAAACCCAAAACAACTAATGAAATGGTAATAGGAACATACGTATCGATAATTACCTTAAATGTAAATGGATTAAATGCTCCAACCAAAAGACACAGACTGCCTGAATGGATATAAAAATAAGACCCATATATATGCTGTCTACAAGAGACCCACTTCAGACCTAGGGACACATACAGACTGAAAGTGAGGGGATGGAAAAAGATATTCCATGCAAATGGAAATCAAAAGAAAGCTGGAGTAGTAATTCTCATATCAGACAAAATAGACTTTAAAATAAAGACTATTATAGGAGACAAAGAAGGACACAACATAATGATCAAGGGATCACTCCAAGAAGAAGATATAACAATTGTAAATATTTATGCATCCAGCATAGGAGCACCTCAATACATAAGGCAAATGCTAATATCCATAAAAGGGGAATTCGACAGTAACACAATAATAGCAGGGGACTTTAACACCACACTTTCACCAATGGACAGATCATCCAAAATGAAAATAAATAAGGAAACACAAGCTTTAAATGACACAGTAGACAAGACAGACTTAACTCATATTTATAGGACATTCCATCCAAAATCAGCAGAATACACTTTCTACTCAAGTGCTCATGGAAGAGTCTCCAGGATAGATCATATCTTGGGTCACAAATAAAGCCTTGATAAATTTAAGAAAATTGAAATCATGTGAGGTATATTTTCTGACCACAACAGTATGAGACTAGATCTCAATTACAGGAAAAAGAACTGTAACAAATACAAACACATGGAGGCTAAACAATACACTACTAAATAACCAAGAGATTACTGAAGAAATCAAAGACAAAATCAAAAAATACATAGAAAAAACGACAATGAAAGCATGATGACCCAAAACCTATGGGATGCAGCAAAAGCAGTTCTAAGAGGGAATTTTATAGCAATACAATCCTACCTCAAGGAACAAGAAATGTCTCAAATAAACAACCTAACCTTACACCTAAAGCAATTAGAGAAAGAAGAACAAAAAAACCCCAACGTTAGCAGAAGGAAAGAACTCATAAAGATCAGATCAGAAATAAATGAAAAGAAGTGAAGAAACAATAGCAAAGATCATTAAACTAAAAGCTGGTTCTCTGAGAAGATAAACAAAATTGATAAACCATTAGCCAGACTCATCAAGAAAAAAAGGGAGAAGACTCAAATCTACAGAATCGGAAAAGAAAATGAAGTAACAACTGACACTGCAGAAATACAAAGGATCATGAGCGACTACTACAAGCAACTATATGCCAATAAAGTGGCAACAAAAAGAATAAAATACCTAGGAACAAATCTACCTAAATGAGACAAAAGACCTGTATGCAGAAAACTATAAGACACTGATGAAGGAAATTAAAGATGAGACAAACAGATGGAGAGATATACCATGTTCTTGGATTGGAAGAATCAACATTGTGAAAATGACTATACTACCCAAAGCAATCTACAGATTCAGTGCAATCCCTATCAAACTACCAGTGGCATTTTTCACAGAAGTAGAACAAACTATTTCACAATTTGTATAGAAATACAAAAGACCCTGAATTGCCAAAGCAATCTTGAGAAAGAAAAACGGAGCTGGAGGAATCAGGCTCCCTGACTTCAGACTATACTACAAAGCTACAGTAATCAAGACAGTATGGTACTGACACAAAAACAGAAATAATAGATCAATAGAACAGGATAGAAAGCCCAGAGATAAACCCATGCACATATGGTCACTTTATCTTTGATAAAGGAGGCAAGAGTATGCAGTGGAGAAAAGAAAGCCTTTTCAATAAGTGGTGCTGGGAAAACTGGACAGCTACATGAAAAAGAATAAAATTAGAACACTCCCTAACACCATACACAAAAATAAACTCAAAGTGGATTAAAGTCCTAAATGTAAGGCCAGACACTATAAAACTCTTAGAGGAAAACATAGGCAGAACACTCTATGACATACATCACAGCAAGATCCTTTTTGACCCACCTCCTAGAGAAATGGAAATAAAAGCAAAAATAAGCAAATGGGACCTAATGAAACTTAAAAGCTTTTGCACAGCAAAGGAAACCATAAACAAGATGAAAAGACAACCCTTAGAATGGGAGAAAATATTTGCAAATGAAGCAACTGACAAAGGATTAATCTCCAAAATATACAAGCAGCTCATGGAGCTCAATATCAAAAAAACAAACAACCCAATCCAAAAATGGGCAGAAGACCTAAATTGACATTTCTCCAAAGAAGATATACAGATTGGCAGCAAACACATGAAAGGATGCTCAACATCACTAATCATTAGAGAAATGCAAATAAAAACTACCATGAGGTGTCACCTCACATCAGTCAGAATGGCCATCATAAAAAAATCTACAAACAATAAATGCTGGAGAGGGTGTGGAGAAAAGAGAACCCTCTTGCACTGTTGGTGGGAATGTAAACTGATATAGCCACTATGGAGAACAGCATGTAGGTTCCTTAAAAAACTACAAATAGAACCACCATACAACCCAGCAATCCCACTACTGGGCATATACCCTGAGAAAACCATAATTCAAAAGGAGATATGTACCACAATGTTCATTGCAGCTCTGTTTACAATAGCCAGGACATGGAAGCAACCTAAGTGTCCGTCGACAGATGAATGGATAAAGAAGATGTGGCACATATATACAATGGAATATTTACTCAGCCATTAAAAAAAATGAAATTGAGTTATTTGTAGTGAAGTGGATGGACCTAGAGTCTGTCATAGAGAGTGAAGTAAGTCAGAAAGAGAAAAACAAATACCATATGCTAACACATATATATGGGATTTAAGAAAAAAAAAGTCATGAAGAATCTAGGGGTAAAACAGGAATAAAGACGCAGACGTAGAGAATGGACTTGAGGACATGGGGAGGGGGAAGGGTAAGCTGGGACGAAGTGAGAGAGTGGCGTGGACATATATACACTATGAAATGTAAAATAGATAGCTAGTGGGAAGCAGCCGCATAGTATTGGGATATCAGCCTGGTGCTTTGTGTTCACCTAGACGGGTGGGATAGGAAGGGTGCGAGGGCGATGCAAGAGGGAGGAGATATGGGGATATATGTATGTGTATAAGTGATTCACTTTGTTATAAAGCAGAAACTAACACACCATTGTAAAGCAATTATACTCCAATAAAGATGTTAAAAATAAATAAATAAATGTGGCTAGTGACTATGGTATTCGAGAGCATAGTTCTAGAATCTACCATGGTAGCAGACACTATAATGCAGCCTGCCAAAGCCCCTTATTCCATGTGACCCAGTGAAGCTGTGGTGGACAGTTCCACGCCTAGGAGCTGAGTCCCCATCAAGGACACTAATTGTAACCCTCTCGTCTGCCTTCTTCCTTTTTTTTTTTTGGAATTTTTATTTATTTTTTTAAATTAATTTTTATTGGAGTATAGTAGATTTACAGTGTTGTGTTAGTTTCTACTGGACAGCAAAGTGAATCAGCTATACATATACTCACTCTTCGTTGGATTTCCTTCCCTTTTAAGTCACCACAAAGCATTAAATAGAGCTCCCTGTGCTACACAATCTGTTCTCATTAGTTATCTATTTTATACATAGTCGTGGATATGTGTCAATCCCACTCTCCCAGTTCATCCCCCCACTTCCCCCCTTGGTATCCATACGTTTGTTCTCTATTTCTGCTTTGCAAATAAGTTCATCTGTACCATTGCCTTCTTTGAGGTTGTCAGGTCCACACAGCCGCACCCGGAAGCTCAGAGCTGTGATGACGAGGTGATGCTGCCAGAGGGAGTCTTCAACAGTGGAGGACAGAAGTCAGTGGGGCATTGCCCCAGCCTCCCTGTCATCCCGTGGGAAAAATCTGAGACCTGTCTGACACGGTTTCTTAGAGAGATTCCAGAGAAATGAAACCGCTCATTCACACGCCTTTTAGTGGCCTTTCTCACTTTCTCTCCTCCTTGAGTTCCGCTGTCTGGGATCACCTCCCACAGAAGCTACCTGCACCCCAATCCTGGCGGCAGAGTGCTTTCAGCAGGAACCCAAACTACGATGAGTGGTTCGCATTCCCTAAGAACCCCACAATGAAAGCTGCTAATTCATTCCTTTTGAAAAATCTTTTAAACTTTGACTCATTGTCCCATAATGGTTTGTCTTTCCACATTTCTGAGCCTTCCTCTGTGACAGGTGAGGATGCTGGGGGCTGGCTACCAAAGGCAGGTCACAAGAGGAGTCACAGACTGCACCACCAGCCTTTGGCTTTAAAATGCAAACAAAAGACAGCGTATCCTTATTAAACGCCATCTGAAACACAGATCTTAGTTTTTATCAGCTTTGGGGGAAAGAGACAATTCAATCCCAATGTAATATTTAGAGGCCAAGCTAAACATTTCAAAGCTCCAAATTCCATTTCTCCCAGCCTGCAATTTAAAAACTGTATCCTAATGGTGATGCCTTCGCTCAGGATGTTGTCTCCCAGGCCCCTGCGGGAGGGGGTTGTCCCTTGAACCCACAAACTAATTTGCCCTATAAAAGGGCAGTATTTCCCCGCTTGCTAAGGGAGAACAATTTGTGGTGAGAGGGAAGGCCGGCAGAAGTGGCTGATTCCGTGGAGGAGCCCTGGTCAGGGAAATCTTCCATGGATATAATTATTATGCAATTCATATGTGTTATTTTAGGGCCCGTGACATCCTGGCTGCTGCCATTGGTGTATACAAGCATATATCCTGTGAAAGGAAATTCAATTTTTGAGGGCACATCATGGCCACAGACTCTGTACTCTGTTTATATCCAGGATCTCACTTAATCTGAGAGACAGAGATTATCAGAGCCATTTTGTAGCTGAGAACTGAGGTCCAGAAACAACAAGGAAGCTGGGATTCAGATCCAACCCAACTTGACCCCAAATTTCCCGTGCTCTCTTACTACCTTTTATACTATATTTAGGATAGTGGCGCTCCTATCACTCTTTGGACAAAACTGGAAAACCAAAGAATGGCAGTAACCAGAGGGGCTTTTGAATTAAGGAGAAAGGCTTAGGAAGAGGTAGGAGAACAAACACTGAGTTAGAAAATAGATGTGGGTTCCAAACTTGGTATTCGCAAGACCTGATGTGAATGCCTCCTTCCCTCTGGGCCTTGGTTTCTTCTGTAAAGTGAAATGGTTTGATGGTGCCCTCTCTATGGTTTCTACCAGCTCAGTATTTCCACCCATCCAGCTAGGCAGCCCTTGAGACTGCCAACATCAACCTCCCTGGAAAATCACCCCAAGTTAGATTTTGTTTGTTTCAGCTGCTTTTAGACTAATAACGTTCAGGGTCAGTGTTGGGGGGTACTATAGTCACAACCAGTCTAAATCAGGTGAGAATTTTATGGCTCCACTGGGAAAATGGTTCAATTCGAATATTCGCCATTCATTTTTTTTTTAACAAACTTTTAACTTTAGATTTAAAGAAAACTTACAAGGCTAATACAGAGAGCTCCTGTATACCCCATACCCAGATTACTCTATTATTAGCATCTTATATTAATTACTATGGTACATATTTCACAGCTAATGAGCAAATAGTGATTCACTACTGTTAACTAAATGCCATGCTTTATTATTATTTCCTTCATTTTAACCTATGCCCTTTCTCTTTTCAGGTTCCCATTCGGGATACCTCATTTCATTTAGCATCTATGTTTCCGTAGCCTCCCCTAGACTGTGACAGTTTCTCTACTTTTCTCATTTTTGATAACCTTGACAGTTTTAAGGAGTACTGATTGGATGTTTTGTAGACTGTCCCTCAGTTTGGGTTTGTCTGGTGTCATGGTTAGACTGTGGTTATCCATTTGGGGGAGGAAGACCAGAGAAATAAAGTGCCCTTCTCATCGCATCATCTCAAGTGTGCGTGCTGTCATCATGACTTATCACTGTTGGTGTAACCCTTGATCCCATGACTGAGGTAAAGTTTGCCATGCTTCTCCACAGAAAGGTCACTACCCTCCCTTCCATACTACACTCTTCGGAAGGAAGTCACTAGGTGCAGCCCACGTGTACTCCACTTCCTTGATGGGGGAGCAGGCATTTTTGTAAAGCACATCCAGACAGGCAATTTCTGCTAGGGAACAGATTCAACGCTAAACCTTATTGCCCCAAAACGACCGAGCCAAGATGTGGGTGAAAGGTAATCCTTGTATCAAGCCTTTGAAAGAGGCATTCCCTAACAAAGGGGGCAAACTGCTCTCTCAAATTATCACCCACAGAGCACCTTGCACAAAATATAGTACTGCTCAGTAGAGGGTCTGTTCCTATTCCTGTTGACACAAGGCTTGTTTACTACTCATGACAGTCTCTCTCTCACCTACAAATCTAATGCAGCTAAGTCTTACATATAAAGAGCTCTTAGAAATCAATAAGAAAAAAGTGCAATTTATCTTTTCAAATGAGCAAAGGAGATGAACAGTAACTTTACATAAGAGACACAAATGGATAATAAATATACATACGTGCCTACATACCAAAGAGTCTAAGCTGGCTATCTCTGAGGTGGGTGTGGGGATGGAGACATGACAGAGCACTCTCACTCTCTACTTTAGGATTTCTGAGCATTAAACAAAGGTCATTTTGCAATCATTCTTGAAAAGCAATAAAATAATTTAAAAGTAATAATATTAAAATATATGTGGTGTGGTTTCTAATCCGATACTGGCTATAAAACCTAAAATTTGCTTTCGGCTTTCTCTTTCACTTAACTGTTTCTTGCAGTGAAGATTCTGCAAGGCTTTGGGAACAGGTGGCTGGTATTGTGAAACAGGATGTGACTATTTGTTTGCATCTTTTAATTGGAAATTTAGCACACACGGTCACTTCACCTTATACGTTTATAATAAGAAATTACAGATATTTTTCTCTGCTAGGTTTACAAGATTCATCAATTAAGCCTATGATAGAGGAGGACCATTGTTCACTAGGCAATTTTAGTTCTACTTGCCATTAACTGGAAAAAAAAGTAGTCATGCAATTTCTGAGGAAGGATTATTGTTATTATTATTCTGCACATTCTTGTTTTGGTTATATTATATAAGTATGTGTGTAGACGTCCTTCCGAATGAAGAAGATGTTAAACTAAGACCATTTTGATAGTCCAAAGGAATCGAATCTGTCAGCTCTATTTAACTTGTATCAAGAAGAAGAAAAATTAAGAATAACTGGATCCAAAATTTAAGTATAAATTTATGTTTCTGAAAAAAATGATCCCTAAATGAACACACTGATATTTGGGGGCATCCAAATAAGAGAAAACTGATGTGATGTTAAAACTCACCCTATCACGATGGAGTACTAAGCTTGTGATGTGGGCTTGTGCTATTGAAATGTTGTAGCAGAAAGAAGTGTGTTGGACTTGTTGGCCAGGCAAGGGCAACACTACGTCTGCATTAGCCCCAGAGACAGAGCCGAAGATAAACGCAGACGGGAGCAAGAGAAGTCAATGCCCACTTATTTTAAGGTGTGATTTTATGTGCAGAAAAGATGCGCATGTAAGTGCTATGCATTTGTTTGTCTGATAAAGGCTAGAGCCCTCGTCACAAGCCTTGACCTGTGAGGGATTGCATTAGCTTTGACGATATTGTTCTGGGCCTCTGAATACCTTCGAGTCTGCCATTCAATGATTAGCTGAAAAAAATACGTTCGCGCCCATAATGAAACCTCTTCTATCATCCAGTTTCTATTTAATGGTCAGGCCAAAATACTTGAGCAGCCAAAATAACTTGAGAAGCTACTGAGGGTGTGAGGCAGCTACATTTATTGAGGCTTAAGGGAGCCATGTGACTTAAGCCACCCTGGATACCTCCAGACCTTTTGAAGCGTTCCTTCAGGAAATCCTATTGGAAAATAGTTTGGGGTTTTTTGTTTTGTTTTTTGTACTCAGTGCTGACTCCATTTGGAACATTTAAATCTTTGGGATGTTATTTTGGAACAAAAATTTTCTCCTGCAAATTTTACTCAGAAAGAGTTGAGATGAAAGGAAGGAGCCCCAGAATTATTTTACCAATTCCAAACCTTCAAACAACATTGGAATATTTTTATTGGAGATCCACAGGGCAACATTACCCAATTTGGTTACAATCTTTCCACTGCAGTGGATTGTCAGGCTGAAAAACAACCAGGGCAGTGATGGGGAATTCTTTTTTTTTTTTAATCTGGCAGAGACTAAATACAAAATAATATTCTGTAAAGTGTCAAAATCAGATCTTCAACATCTCTGAAGTTCTGATTCATCATCAGAACCCAGCCTAAGACAAAGCCTCTTTAATTGTTGGGCAGTTTGTTTTGGAGAACGACCTCCTCGGATGTACATTCCGTATAACCAAATGTTCCAATGATTCGTTTTCCAATCTCTTGCACCAGCTCCAGCCAGAAAATAGTCTTAATGTCCCACGAGGCTTATGGGGTTTCTGTCGGTATATCTGCTAATGTGGAAAATACTCTTGCTATTGGGAATCAAAGAGAACCAGACACGTTCTCCCTACAAAGACCAAAGGTCTGCCAGCTCTCCCAAGTGTCTGATTTGCAGCAAACCTGGAAGTCTATGATCCCTTGGGCCAAGGAATGTTGATGAATGGATATGTTCAACAGACACCTGACATGTTGTAGCTCACATCAACCGTTTTCCAAACCACTTCCACCAATAACAAGACAAACTGTCCAAATAAGCGTCTTCCATATTTCGGTCAAACAAAGACATGAAGAAACGAAAACACCAGAAGATAAAATACTTCAGCGAGATAGTTCCCAGTTATCAGCATATCACATTAGAAACTTTCACCATATTATAGAACCGCTATACTATTAGGTTAAACTATATAAAATTACCAAAATTTGGGCATGAGCTACAAAATCAGAGATATCGTATGGTTCAATCTAATATTTTTTCCCTAAGGTTTTTCGAACTTTAAAACCTTAAATTCTATCCAGCAACTGCACTCCTTGGTATTTACCCAGAGGAGTTGAAAACTTCTGTCCACACAAAAACCTGCACACAGGTGTTTATAGAAGCTTTATTCATAACTGCCAACACTTGAAAGCAACCAAGATGTCCTTCAGTAGGTGAATGGGTAAATAAACTGTGGTCCATCCAGACAATGGAATATTATTCAGTGCTAAACAGAAATGAGCTATCAAGTCAAGAAAAAGACCTGGAGGAAACTTAAATGCATTTTACTAAGTGAAAGAAGCCAATCGGAAAAGGTTACATACTATATGATTCCAACTATATTCTGTAAAAGGAAAAACTATGAAGACAGTAAGATGATCAGTGATTGCCAGGGGTTAGGGGGAGAAATGGATGGATGGGCAGAGCCTGGAGGATTTATGGGGGTGAAAGTACTCGCTATGATACTATAATGATGGATACGTGTCATTATTCATTTGTCCAAACGCATAGAACTACACCGAGTGAACCCTAGTGTAAGCTATTGTCTGTGGGTGATTATGATGTGTCAGTGTAAGTTGATCAATTGTAACAAATGTACCACTCTGCACTCTGGGGGGCGTGGTGTATGTTGATAATGGGGGAGGCGATGTATTAGCAAGGGCAGGGGCTATATGGAAAATCTCTGTACCTTTCTCTCAATTTTGCTGTGAACCTAAAATGCTCTTTTAAAAAAACCCTGTCTATTTAAGAACAAAACAAAACCTTAAATTAGTGTTATTCTAGACTTTAAGCATACTGTGGTAGAAAGTATCCAAGTGTGGCCTCAATCAATTCCTTCCCTGCCTGCACATTCATGCTGCTTCTCTCACCAAAAGTAGAGTCTGTTTCTCCTCCCCTTGAATCTAGACGGGTTTTGTGACTGTCTTTCACCAAGACGGTATGGCAGGGGTGAAATGGCTTCAGTTCTGAGGCTACCTTCCAAGAGGCCTGGCAGCTTCTGCCTCGCTCACTGAAGAGAAGTCAGCAAACGATGTAACAAATCTGACCACCCTGAGACCACCAAGCTGTGAAGAAGCCCAGAAGTTAATCACATGGGAGGTCACATGGGGAGAACAGAAGAACCCAGCATATGGTTAGAACCACGCCCCCAGACCTATGACTCCAGCTGAACAATCCCAGCCAGCTCTCGGCAGTTTGAGTCCTTCCAGCCAGGCCCTAGACACGGTGAAGTACAGATGAGCACCTCTCTGCTGTGACCTACCTAAATTCACGGCCCACAGAATCAACGAACGCCCTGAGATATTTGTTGCTTTAAGTCGTTAAGTTTGGAGATAGATAAATGAAACACTCTGCTTGAGGAGATTTGCCTGGTGGTTCAGACCACAGATTCTGGAGCCAGGCTGCTCCAGATCCCGGTGTGGACACTTACTAGCTGTTAGGCCATGGGTATACCATGACTGTGGAAGCTTGCTACACTGGTGGCCCCCAGTGGACCGTACCTTCCAGCATTCACACCCTTGTGCGGTCCCTCCCACACGGACTCTGGACTCGGCCACGTGACTTGCTTTGGTCAACGGGACACTAGCTAGTATGACGTAAGCAGAGAATTAACACCTGCACAATGGGACTTGTCCTTTTGGAACACTTGCTCTTGGAGCCCTGAGCCACCATGTAAAGAGGTCCAGCTGCCTGGATGAGATCATGCAGAAGGAGAGAGATTCCCAACGAGCCCCAGCTGTTCCAGCCATCCCAGCTCAGGTGGCAGACATGTGAATGAATATGAGGAGGACTGACTGGCTGAGCCTAGCCCCGTTCACAAACCCAAAGAAATAATAAGTTATCGTTGTTGAGAGCCACGAAGTTTAGGGATGGTGTGTTATACAGCAATAAATAAATAGAAATAATATCTGTGAAATCATGAATGTGACAAAATAATATTTTTCCTAGCACGCATTAAAATTTTTTAAAAGTCAATCAATGTACCTCCTAAAATTACCTAAATAATCCACTTACTAGACTCTGGGAAATACTGGTTTAATGGGACAATAACAATGATATGAAGTATAATAACAATCATTAATTGAATATCTACTCTTTTCTAGATTCTGGGCTAAATGGTTTATATGCATAATTTAATTTAACCCTCCCAACAACCCTATTGGGTAGGCACTGTCATTATTCCCATTCTGTGGATGAGGAAAGTGAAGCTCCAAAAGGTTAAGTAACGTGCCAAAGGTCACCGGAGACATTTGATGACATTTACAACTTTTTTTTTTTATAGAATAGAACCTTTCCTTGATCTGGAAGCAAATGAATGAGGCCTACTCTCTATATAAATGTGTTTTCTACCTTTTGGTTATGAATTGCTGATATCTTCCTTGTATATTCAGGGTCTACTTCAGAAATAGAGCTGCTCTACTTGACCAGAAGCTTGGGCTACAGATGGGCTTCCTCACCTGTCTCCACCCCTACTGGGGAGCTGTCAGGACCAACATATCGTCCTCATCAGAACACTCTGACTCTAAAAACCCAACAGTATTTATTGGACGTTTAGCATGTGCTCAGTTTGGTGGAGTGTTGAGGTGGGAAGGGAGGGTTAAGAAGAGATTCAGGGTAAAATACGACTCCAACCCTCAAAGAAGACTAGTTCACACGCCCAAAATAGTCACCCAAGTAAGGCCATTTAAATTGTATGCTACGTTGCACAGAACAGGTATGTTACAGAAATTGGGAGGAAAAGGAAAAACCAGGGGAGGCGGAATAGAAAAGGCAACTCTTGCAAACCTCAGAAGTGAGCACAGGTTTTGCAAAATTGGAGCTGAGAGGAGAGGGTACCCTGGGTGAAGAAAACACCATAGGAAGAGACGGTGGTGACGGTTGTCATGGGACAGAGAGACAGGTTGGGGATAGGAAGTAAGTTTCGATCTATAGACCAGAGAACTGAACAGAGCCCATGCTGGATTCACCTCAGGTCTCCAGCCCAGCACAGGGCCTGGCACATGGTAAGGGTAGTACCCATTGAATAAACATGAGTCAGGGTCCTCTCCATGGGTACAAGGAAAGAGTGACCCATGGAGTATTTGTGGGTGGAGGGCTGGATAGGAGAGACGAAGACTGTCCGGCAAGGGTGTACGTCCAAGGACTATGCAAGGAATGATGTCCGAGGCCACGTCCATGTCCTTCCAGGAGGGTCACTGGGGGCTGTGCAAGGAGGCCAGGTGGGTCAAAGGCCTAGCACAGAGCATCCTGTCCTCCTATGGGACCCTGCTGGCCTGGGACAAGGTCTTCCCTGCCCTGTCCCAGCAGGTGTCTAAAACACAGAGGCTTACTCTACCTACAGGAGACGTGGGAAGCTCCATGGCCGCTTCCTTCACTGGCCTTGCACAGAGTTCAGGAACCGCCCTCTCCCTTCAGAAACTGACCTTGGCTTCACAAGGACCCATTTCTTCCTTCCAGCAATGACCACCTCCTTCGCCCCCCATCTTCCTCCTGGGCGTGACCGGTGCTTACTGCCTGCATCCAGCCTGAAGAGGGTAAGCGATCCCATGGCTGCCTTGAGGTGCCTCTGAACACTCACTGTGCTTTGGAGGTCTCCAAGTCTCCATCAGCCCATGGGGTCTATGTGTCTTCTTCAAAGTCCTTTGACCTGGCAAAAGTACATGCCACACCCAACGCCCATCGAAGTGAGACCCTTCTGGTGCCAAGTCTGCAAAATCCAAACAGGCCTCCTGACTTCCTGGCCATCTGAGCGCTCCCAGGCACGGGCACACTGTTCTTACCCTCTCTTTGTTCTTTAGGGAGCAGTGAGCTTTGGTTTGAGGTTACCTCAAAAGAAAAACAATCTGATGTGTGATAAGATTCTTTGGCCGCCGGCAGAACAAGGAGGGCCTATTGGAGGGACCTGGCTCCAATTAAACAAAGCTGGGCTTTTCCTTGTGGGTTAGGCTACACCGTAGCCCTAGTTTTTGGTGAAAAGAAACCAGCTGAAACTCCAGCCAAAGGCTGACACCTGGGAAACCTGCTAGCAGAATTATAAATAAGCAAAGGAAGTAGTTCTTGGGGAACTAGAAAAGCAATTTCATAAGTGTACACATTTCCAACAGCACCTCTGCAAAAACAGCTCAATTTGAAATATTCATTTGCATCAGAATAGTCATGAATATTCAAAAGTCAGCCAGTGTTTTAGAACCATTGTCTATTCCTGGCGCTTTTGTCTTCCCCTTGAAAAGCAGATCACGGGTTTTCAAGAAAGGTGGGTTTGGATGGTCTTTGCACTGCCTTGCTTGGCAGGAAAGGGGATGATTATTTTCTGTTTCTTAATATTAAAAAAAAAAAAAAAGGCTCAGCTGGTGTTACATCTCTGCTCTTTGTTCCAGCCAGGATACGAGTCGCGCCACAGACCTCGAATCTGGCCTAGGGTGCATTTTTCAAGTTGCTAGGCAGACCTTTCTGTTCAGAATCCTGGACATATTTTCCTACATGCAGGTTTCTCAAACAGAAAATCTTGCCAGGGTCGTATTCCAGATCTGGGGAATGTATACAGCCCTAAGATTTGGAAGACTCCTGTCAGAGAGCTCAGAACTCTCTGGATTACTCTGGCCAAGCCACGTATGTATCTTCTGTACTTTAACATTCCCATTGGTCAAATAAAGACCCATATATGTCCATCCTCCCTCTCTTCTTTTGCCTCCGTTTTACAAAGCTAAATAAGATGATACTGCCTAAGTGAAAGTGCTTTGAACTCCTTGGAGGAAAATCAAAAGCTATGGCCAAGTCAGTGGCTATATGTCAAAGCTTTCTTTGCCAGAAAGTGATACAATCTTATGATTCACAAGGGATTATCTAAACAGTTTTGATGTTAAGAAAACAAATGCCATTAGAAAAAAGGAAGATACTCACCAGTCCATCATTTGCTGAGATGACTGACAGCTATTTATCTCTTTCATGCTAAAATTTGATTTTCCCAACATGTCTTCCTTATGCCCCCAATTGATAAATGGTTCAATAACAGGTTTAAGCTAGATTATGAGAGAAGAAGATGAAGGAAGGTTGAATTGGCACAGACTTGATTTTTGAGAATTTGTTCCTCTGCCCCCACCCCGGTCCAGATGAAGTTCATTCTATTGTCACCTAAGCTCTGTCTAAATGGTTCAATGTAAGTGACAAAGTCTTGATGGTATCTCTTGAAGGCTGTCAGCGAAGCCACTGCAGTGTCAATGTAGCAGTGAAGTCATGGTTACAAAAGTGCCTTTAGTGAGAATTGACAGTGTGGGAAGGCTTCCCTTCTCTCTGGTAATTGTCTCCATATTCAATTTGCAAGGCAAAGAATGAGCACCTCTCCACCCACCCCCCTACCTTGGATCAGGCTGTGCTCTATTTTATTCTTCAGCTTCCTCAGGGTCAGCCTCAGATCCCCAGGTAGAGTCCTTGAATGTTGGTGTTGGGAGGACTTTGGAAATTTCCTAGCCTAGCTACAGTAGAGCTGAACATCCAAAAGATAGAATTATTAAAAAAAAAAAAAACTTACATTAACCATGCATTAAAAAAAAAAGATATGCCTTGCTATCAAAAGGCTAAAAATGATCTGAATCAAAGGAAAAATCTGGGGATGGGGTGAGTCAGGCAAGGAGGCTGACACACTGCCCCTCGCACGGTGTGATGCACAATAAATACCGCAGCTTCGATGGGACCGTTTGTAGGTGTGTTCTGCACAGTCCCGGAGGCCCCCAGTGAGGCTGACCGCTCCCCAACCGGAGTAGTAGTAACCTGTTCATTAGCACACTCTTTACTGGTTCTCCTCCCTCCCTGACTCACTTCCCCAGCCCCTCACGATGTTTCCTGAGAGGACCCCCCCGAATTAACTACCTGCACCCAGTTCTTTGTCTCAAGGACTGCTTTCGACAATGCGGAAGTCCATATATCCAGAGGCTGATTTTGCCCCCGGGGGACATCTGGCAAAATCTGGACACGCTTCTGGTTCTCACAGCTGGGGGGAGGGGTGCTATTGGCATGGGATGGGTAGGAACCAGGGACGTTACTAAATATATACAATGCATGGGAAAGTCCCCCACAATCAGGATTATCCAGCTCAAAATGTCAGTAGTGTCAAGGCTGGGAGACTCTGCCCTAGAGAACACACTCCATGGGTCTCATACCATCAGCTCAACTTAGTACCCTAAAAATTGTGTAAATGTCCCCTCTTGGAGGATGAGCTCATAGAAGGGAACTGTCCAGGCCATCTCAGCTCCTCCACTGCTTGTAATAATGGAAGTTATTTTCTGGGGGATGATGACGATGTGGCTCCTGCAGCTACAAACGCGAAAGGGCTCAGAGCTGGCACTTAGGGCAGCGTGGAGCATGATTGCCAACTTCAGGGATACTATTGAGGTCCTGTAGGCAAGGCGCCAATTGTGATGATTCTTGGGCAGCTCACTTCTCTTTTAATTACCAAAGTGCAGTTGAACACATACCTATTATACATGCTAAAATCGTTTCGGGGTTAATTGTGCTATTTTGAACTCAGTTTATCTAAACTCCTAAAACAGTGTTAGATACACCTAAATAGGTTCCAGACATTCTAGGTAGATGTGATCTTCTAGTGCAGCTCATTGTACAGATGAAGAAACTAAAGTCCCGATCGCGGAAGCTGTTCTTCATCACATGGCTTGCTGGGCTGGGTGCCAAATCAGGACTACAACATGGATAACTGAACTCCCAGCCCATCACTCCTTCACCCAGGGCCCGAGAGGAGCATACGGAGGGCCTCGCATTTTATTGCTGGGTGGATTATATGAGCCCAGCAGATGGCTAACACGGAAGCCAGCAGTTTTTCAAATTCCCCCAATCTTAGTAAGTAAGTATCAGTCTCATTATGGTGAACTGTGCCCACCTTCTAGTGAACCTTCAAAAGGGAAACTGTGACAATACAACACACACACACACACACACACACACACACAAACATACAACCTATACACACCCTATATGCCTTAGCCTAGAAAGCAATATAAGAAATTCAGCCTTAAAAAACTTCTAAATTCCAGGTGAAGATCAAGAGAGAAAAGTGAAATCAAGTTGACGTGAAGAACCCTGAGGAATTTTGTCTTTGATTTCTTAAGAAGATGTAGTCAGTAGCTAGAGAAAACAGCCAATAACCAACAAGAGCTCTTTCAAGAACCTCACAAATTCACATCTGGGGAAGATCGCAGTTATCATCTCATCCAACGGCCTTACTTTACAAATAGGTAAACCGAGGCACAGAAAAGGCAAGGAACATGTCCAGCTTCACTCAGCAGGGGCTAGAACATTCCCTCCATCATTGTGAAACACTCCTCTGAAAGCAATTTTCTAATATGGTTCTTATTAAATAAATGATAGTCATCAAATACGGACATAGTTCTAAGCTGGATTGTTTCTGTACAATCCAGGAGGCAAAAAAACAAGAGGTTGAAGGAAACCTGTTGCCTTCCAGGAAATTTCGAATTATTTTCTTCTAGGTTCATCTATAATTTGAATCTTCTTTATGGTTCCATGAAGAGATAAGTTCCTACCAAGTTCTGGATTACAAACTTTGGAGGGTAATTAGCATTTACTGGAAATGAAACAAATGTGTGGTGTGTAATCACATAGGCATTGGTCATACAGGAGATTACAACTTAATTTTTGCAGCTCTATCACTTTAATTAGAAAATCAATTCAAAGCAACTTTTTCTTCAGAGCACTGATATTTTTTTAATTTTGGAAAAATGACTAGTAAATTCATATGCTGGGATTTTGTTTAATTTTCTGTTCTAACTAGACTACACAGTACTTGAGTGTTAGAAAAGATCATATTTGTCTGGAAATTAGCACAATGCCTGGCACTTAATAATTACTCAACATGCTTGTGTTGAATGAATGAACATCAGTCATTGCTTTAGAAGGCATTCTGCCTTGACAGGAATTATTAGTCAATGCAAGTCTTTATTTTTCACAAGTCTGTTTGAATTTTCCCATCCTCATACTTCTTATAACCCAAGTCAATCTCAGAATATCCATTTTTTTTTTTTTTTTTTTTTCTGTACGCCGGCCTCTCATTGTCGTGGCCTCTCCCGTTGCGGAGCACAGGCTCTGGAAGCGCAGGCTCAGCGGCCATGGCTCACGGGCCCAGCCGCTCTGCGGCATGTGGGATCTTCCCGGACCGGGGCCCGAACCCGTGTCCCCTGCATCGGCAGGCGGACTCTCAACCACTGCGCCACCAGGGGAGCCCAGAATATCCATCTTTTATACAATAATAATTCAAGGAAGGAATTATTGAAACAGAAGGAATGCATTCTGAATAGGAATGCAGGTCATCATTTCAAAAATCATTCCTCTCTTCTTGCAGAAAGTAATCTTTAACTAGGAAATAAACACAGAAAGCAAGAGTTATAAAGCTTGAGTGTTACTTCCCCATCTCTGTTTATCCTTTATTACTTTGTGTTGGTTCATTCTAAGTGCTGGTGGCAGTGTGGCAGTGTGGTCTTGAGCAAGGACTTTGGAATCAGGCAGACACAAAGTCAAGCTTCAGATCTGCCACCTACCAACCACGTGACCTTGGGCAAGTTACGTTCACCGCTCTGTGCCTTGTTTTCCCCAGCGGTACAGTAGTACCTATAGCATACCGGTGTTAGGAAGATTAAATGAGTTATATACATAAGGTGTCTGATAAATAAACTCTCCATCTACTTGTTGCCTAACTCCTCAACCATCAGAGTGCCTTCAAGACCTTGATTATATCTATTTCAGTTGTCTATTGCAGCATAAAAAATGACTCCAAAACTTAGTGGCTCAGAAAAATAAAAATGCATTATTTTTTATGATTCTGGGGATTGACTGGGTGGTTTCTTCTGGGCTCACTCATGGAAAGTCAGCTGGGGACTAGACCCAGCAGGAATAGTTAGGCTGTTGGCCTCCCTCTCCACGTGGCCTTTCATCTGGGCTTCTCTGTGACACAGTAGCCACAGGGCAGCACTCCAGATGTCCAAAGGCCAAAGCTGCAAGGCCTCCTGAGGTCTAGGCTCTGCAGTTTGCATGACATTCCTTCCACTACATTCCATTAGTCAAAGCAAGTCACAGGGCCAGCCCAGTTTCTTTTTATCCTTTTTTTTTTTTTTTTTTTTTTTCTGTACGCCGGCCTCTCACTGTTGTGGCCTCTCCCGTTGCGGAGCACAGGCTCCAGACGCGCAGGCTCAGCGGCCATGGCTCACAGGCCCAGCCGCTCTGCGGCATGTGGGATCTTCCCGGACCAGGGCACAAACCCGTGTCCCCTGCACTGGCAGGCGGACTCTCAACCACTGCGCCACCAGGGAAGCCCTCTTTTTATCCTTTTTTAAAAAAATTGAAGTATAGTTGATTAACAGTGTTTCAGGTGTACAGCAAAGTGATTTAGTTATACATATACATATTCTTCTATATACATATATGATATGAATACATATTATACATACATATAGACACATACATATATAAACACATACATACTTATATACATACATATATATATTCTTTTTCGGATTCTTTTCCATTATAGAGTTATTACAAGATACTGAGTAGAGTTCCCTGTGCTACACAGTAGGACCTTGTCATTTATTTATTTTATATATAGTAGTGTGTATCAGCTAATCTCAAACTCCTAATTTATCTCTCCCCAACCTTTCCCTTTTGGTAACCATAAATTTGTTTTCTATGACTGTGAGTCTATTTGTTTTGTATATAAGTTCATTTGTATCACTTTTTAGATTCCACATATAAGTGATATCATATGGCATTTGTCTTTCTCTGCCTGACTTACTTCACTTAGTATGATCATCTCTAGGTCCATCCATGTTGCTGCAAATGGCATTACTTCATGCTTTTTTATGGCTGAGTAATATTCCATCTTTATCCATTCATCTGTCGATGGACATTAAGGTTGCTTCCATGTCTTGGCTATTGTAGATAGTGCTGCTAGGAACATAGGGGTGCATGTGTCTTTTTGAATTATGGTTTTCTCCAGATGTATGCCCAGGAGTGGGGTTGCAGGATCATATGGTAGCTCTACTTTTAGTTTTTTAAGGAACCTCCATACTGTTCTCCATAGCGGCTGCACCAATTTACATTCCCACCAACAGTGCAGGAGGGTTCCAGGGCCAGCCGGGTTTTAAGAGGGTATAGACTCCACCTCTGGATGGGGGAGCAGCAAAGTCACATTGCAAAGAGCCATGCAGCAGGAACGGGATGACTTTGTGCTGGTAACACAACCTGCCATGTCATCCCTTCAACTGGCCTCAGGTACCTCTTCTTGGACTGTACTTTCCCAATCCTCCACGCTCACTTCTCAAATCTCCCAATCACCGCATGAGGTAAAGTAACCTTGTCATGTAGCCAGCTCCTGCTGGAGAATCATGCGACAAGGCAGTGAACAAAGAACTTGTAGCCCAGAGTAGGGTGGAATCTAGGGACACTCAAATCTAGGGACAAATTCAGAGAGAGCCAAGAACCCGTGTGCCATGATCGGGGCCATCTAGTCTCCCTGAAATAATCCAGACTTGGGATTTCAGAGTTGTTTTACTTATGGAGTCACACAGTGCTCTTGGTATGAAAAGTACTGCAAAACTGCAGTTATTAAAAAATAATCTATACATTTGCAGATTGAACCTGGCATGAAAGTTTGTAGAAATAAAAAGGGAGAGATGAGGTGGTGACAAATAAGGCCGAAATTGCTTTCTCAGCCTCCTTTGAGCTGGGCCAGGCATGGGACCCAGGCTTCCCTCATCAGAGGCCCCCGTGGAGACTTCACGGTGTAGGCTGGTGATGCTGAGGAGGTAGAACCACCCAGAAGTGTTGCTGGTGAAGATATCCAGCGGCCAGAGCCTGCAGGGGTGGAAATTCTAGAAACAAGTGGGGTAGCATGTGGTATCTGTGCCCGCTGTGATTTCCACTGAAGCAATCCTGAGGGGTGGTCTGGGGGTTGTGCAGACTGCGTGGCTACTGCATGAGACTCTCTAGTCCTCCTAGCCATTCAGTGAGCTGCCTCTATCTCCTTGAATAAATTCCGTGCCTGCTTAATGGGCTTAAAAACGTTCTGTACTCTGTGAAGAAAACCCTTCCTGGTACGTCTGTCTAACTAGGGAGTTTGGTCAGGACAGTGGCCCGCTCAGGACATTTTATTGGACTTTTTCAGAGTTCACATGAAACCAGGTCAGGTCATCCCTGGCAGATGGCAGCCACGGGAACGTGCCACTCAGATCGCCCCATAGAGAGAACCTCGTGGGATGAACGTGCCACGTGTCCTCGCCGTGGCTGTGCTCCCCCCGGGGCTGCTCCAGGCAGAGACTGAGCGTGGAAGGGGTGCCAGAACCGGGGCGTTCCGGTGCCGGGCTTTCCCGTAGGCCTGGCTGAGATGTTCTCAGATCTGTCCTTTCCATGTCTTATTTAAGAAGTCCTTTCTTTTCCTGAAGGTCAGAAAAATACATTAACCTATATTTCTTGCTAATAACTTTAAAGTTTTGCTCTTATAATTATAGACTTCAATTCATCTGGCGGTATTGTGGGCTCTGGTATGCGTGGAGGCCAGTTTCGTCTTTATACATGTGGACAAGCACGTTTTTAGCTCCACTTACTAGAGTCCCTCCTTTTCCCGCCGCCAGGCTGATCCTATCACACACATCAAAGTTCCACAGGTACACGGGTCTATTCCAGAGCTCTGTACTGTAGTCTATCGGTCAGTTTATCTACTGTGGTGCCAGCGCCACATTGTCTTAATTACCATAGCTTCATAATAAGTCTGGTTATCTGTAAGGTAAGCCTCCCCTTCTTATTCTCCTTCTTCAGAAATGCCTTCGCTATTCTGGCCTCTTACTCTTCCAGATAACTTTTAGAATCAGCCTGCTAATTCTATGAAAAACCCTACTGGAGTTTGTGGGCTTGGAATTGCATTGAATCTATAGACCAATGTGGGGAAATGTGACTTTTTTTCTTTCACTTTCTTGGAAGGGTGGATGGGTGGTCCTGGGATTAAACGCCTGGCTGCCTGCTGTTCTGTATCCAGATGTGGGGAATCCATGACTCCTTATACACACCCTCAAATAATCTCTGTTTTTAGCCTCCTTTCTCACTCCCAGGTCATCTGATTCTGAGTTCGGAGACCCAGAATCAGTTCCAGGGATCACTTCTTTTCTTTGCTGTAGAGGCAATTTTAATTTTCTCATTTATATTTCTCATTGTAGAGTTTTTCTACGATGAATATGCATTATTATTGCAATAAAACAAACAAAATAATTATCGCATTCCTGTGGTGATGACTCCCAAGTCCAGCAGTCAGCTTTCTCAGTTACTTCAACAGAATTAATACCCACACGGCCAACACGCTCTCCCAGGTCAAGGTGCTCACTGATCATCAATCACACCCATGGCCTGATGCACCCTGTCATCAGAATCCTTCTTAACACAGCCCCACAGACAGCCACTGCTAATTTATCAAAGTGGCGAGAGAAAACCTGTTTGCCATCCTAGGCTGTGATGAAGATTCACTCTTCCTTCTAGATCTATAATCTATGAATAATTCTGAAGGAGACAGTCCAGGGAGATGGAAAGAGCACTGTACATGGAGCCAGATGCCCCAGTGCAGGTCTGCCTTTGCCACCCTCTAACAGAGGATTTTTTTTTTCCTTGAGACAGCCATGTTCCTCATCCTCAAGCTGCCTCTTCTGTGAAATGGAGATGTTGACCTAAGTGCTAGCTGAGGTCCCAATCTGCTGTAACACGCTGGGATTCTCAGTGCCATGCTTTCCCCAGGCACTTGACACAGGTAAAGACAACAATGATGGCAACACTGCCATATATCAAGGGCCTCCTGTGTATCAAGCATTGTGCCAAGCACTTCACCCGTGTTATCATCTCATTTACGACTCACAGAGTCTCGTGATGGTACTGTTCTCCACGTCACAGAGGAAGAACCTGAGGATTAGAGAGGGAAAGTAACTTGTCTGAGCTCATCCAGCCAGTCAATGGATTCCGATTTGAACCCAGGCCTGACCATTTGCTGCTATGCTCTGCCCATATCCCCCATAGCACATGTTGTTCTGATGTATCTATTGCAACAATAGGTCACTCTCCACTTGAGGGCTTTCTCTTGCCCCAGTGGCAGAAGTTCCAGACATATGGAGAAGTCAATACCCCTGGAAGCAGCTCTCGCATATAGTAACACATCAGAGTTGGAGGATACACACCCCAACGCCCTCGCCTCTTGGTTGGGATACTCTGAGACATGTCTTTTCCCTTCCCTGCCTCACTTTCTCTCTCCTCTCTCTTCACTTCACGCGATTACCTCCCAAGAAAACTCCTTGCCCTCAGATTCTTGTCTCGGGGTCTGTTTCCTAGAACTTAAACCAAGATAACCTTGCACCATGCTATATTGCCATGAAAAACTGAACTGGAATGTTGTAGAAAAATACATTTAAAACTTGTTTCTCAGGTCTTACTGAGTTCCCTTTGAGTTCAAACTCTATAAACAAGTTATTTTAAGGTCTGCAACCCTTGAGTGAGAGAGGGGAGTTAGGGGCACTTGGGGTTTGTAGAGCCCTTAGGTCCATGTGGCTCCTTGTTTTGTCTTCAGCCACTTCTGTGTCCTCAGACAAGTGTGGAAACTCCAGAGGCCTACTTCTTCCTCAGTAAAGAGAAAGCTCTGTGACTCTGACTGAGATTTTAGATCTTGGACTCAAGGTAATCCAGCGTAGATTGACAGACCCACAGTTAAGGCTGGAAGGCCTCACTTCACACAGCTGCCAACTTTGCATAAAGGAAATAAAGGCTCTGGACACTGGCGGGCAGGAAAAGGCACAATAGTAAACAAGGAAACAAGATGGGTAGAGATAAAAAGGCTGTGCAGTCAGTCCCAGGTGAAAATGTTAATTACAGTACAGCCTCTTGGATCAAGACGGAATGAAAACTCCCACAAATTACAATGTGCCGAGGGCTAAATATGCAGCCATTATGATGATTTCTTTTTCCCACAGGGCCATCATACTCAGTTATAGCTCTGAGATGTTTCTTTTCATCCACATAATACGTTTACACATTTAATAACCTCTTTTTAGCCTCAACCTCAGTTCTTAGTGGCAGTGGCACTCCTGAACGCCATGCCTTCCAGCCTTGCGTTGATGGTGGTGGTTGTGGGATCGGCTGAAGTAATGCGTGCTATTTTATTAGAGGAATTTGTGAAGAGGACAAGGTTCCCAGTGGACTTGAAAATAAAGCAAAGAAAGCATCCCACGTGACCAAAGTTCTCTGCGACTCCCTGCCTGCCGTCAAGCTTGGGCTGTGATGTTAATTTTTCCATCTGCTTTGGCTGCAGGTAATTTAGAGACACCAACGTCATCAGACCATCTGTTCAGTAGAACCGCAGCAATGCTTTTCCTCCTGCGTCATTTATGCCTTGACAGTGACTTTGGGCTATTTTCAATACATGCTGGGCAGAGACGAAATTGTGTACCGAGGAGTCCCTTAGCATCGCACCAAAGGGTAAGGACTGGATACTAATTCCATTTGCAATTATTTGTATAAGACGCAGGTATAAACAGAGTTATCAAAACTCATGGTTAATCCCAAGACAAGGGAATGCAGGTAGTTGGCATGTGAGCGGTCACACAACATGGTTTGCTTTCTTTCTGATGATTTCCTGACAGACTCAGTTTGTACAGTCTGATCATTCTGGCATTGTTGATTACTGAAAAGCTGTTCTCAGAATGACATTGTTCAACGCGAGGCATGTCTTTCCACTTTCCGCTGTGACTTTGAATCTTCTGAATAACCTGATCCAAGTGACATTTATTGAGTACCTACTATATGCCAGTCAGTGTGTTGGAAGTGAGTGTACAAACAGCATAACACAAAGGCCACGCCCTTCAGGGGCTCACGGTCTGGAAGCAGAGATAGGCACATAAACACAGAATTAGTTAATCTCTCTGTGACTCAGTTTTCTTGTTATTAAATGGGAGTAATTATAGTACCTGCCTCTTGAGTTGTTCCGAGGGTTGAAATGTAAAGCAGAAACATAAAATGTGCTTCATAGATGTTAGAAAACAAACAAATATGGAGCCATTAAGGCTACTGTGAAGGGCTTCACCAAGTGCCACGTGGGCACTGGCAAGGGAAGGGTTCATGGGAGAGGTCAGGTGGAGGATGCAGTGTGCGTCAGTCCACCTTGAGTCCACCTGGTGCCATGGTGGATGTTTTCTATGCATGCGGACAACTTCTCTCCTCAAGCCCTGAGCCCTTCTGCTTCTATGCTTGAGCAAGAGCTTTCTGTGGCATCAGTGTGGGTCTCACTGAACCTGTGCTTAGCGTAGCTGGGAAGCTCTGGGATTGACTGCCCCCAGGGGCAACCCTCAGCCAAGGAGGGATGGAGTCGGCAGATACATATCCAGCCTCCCTAATCCATGGCGGGCCAGTTCCAAGGCACACAGACAGTCCCTCAGAGGCCCCAGCAGGACTGAGCCCAGGTACCCCCAGCAGGGACCCTTCACTTATTTGTTTACCCACCTTCAATGGTTTTGCACCCACCTTTCCCCATCTCCACTCCTTTACTTGTGCAAATAAACTATCTTCACCCAAGTCTTGTCACAAGTTTTCCTTCTGAGGACACTCAAACTTCAAGGAATTGGAGATGGGGAAGGAAGCTATGGAAAAGAAGTGACGTTTGAGGGAGGCCTTGAAAGGCAGTTAGGAGTGCAGCAGGTGGGGAGATGGAAAGGCCTGAACCAGGAACACAAAGAGGCAAAGGCATGGAGGCCTGTGAACATGTGGAGTCTGGACTATGCCAGGGTTGCTGGAGCCCCAGGTTCACAGAGGGCAGGGACAGCCAGCAGCACTGAGAGGTTGTCCAGGGGCAGCTGAAGTACAGCCCTGCCTGCAGAGCGGGTCAAAGGATAAAAAACATTCCTTCATTGCACAATAAGATCTGTTTAAGAAACAACAGGCACATGAGAAGATGTTCAGCGTCGCTAATCATTAGAGAAATGCAAATCAAAACTACAGTGAGGTGTCACTTTACACCGATCAGAATGGCCATCATTTAAAAGTCTACAAATAACAAATGCTGGAGAAGGTGTGGAGAAAAGGGAACCCTCCTACACCGTTAGAGGGAACGTAAATTGGTGCAGCCACTATGGAAAACAGTATGGAGGTTCCTCAAAACACTAAAATTAGAGTTGCCATATGATCCAGCAATCCCATTCCTGGGCATATACCCAGACAAAACTATAATTCAAGAAGATACATGCACCCCTATGTTCACAGCAACACTATTTACAATAGCCAAGACATGGAAACAACCTGGATGTCCATTGACAGATGAATGGATAAAGAAGATGTGGTACATATATACAATGGAATATTACTCAGCCATAAAAAAGAATGAAATAATGCCATTTGCAGCAACATGGATGGACCTAGGGATTATCATACTAAGTGAAGCAAGTCAGAAAGAGAAAGACAAATACCACATGATATCACTTATATGTGGAATCTAAAGCATGACACAAGTGAACATATCTACAAAACAAAAACAGACTCACAGACATAGAGAAGAGACTTGTGGTTGCCAAGGGAGAGAGAGGTTTACGGAATGGATGGATTGGAAGTTTGGGATTAGCAGATGCAAACTGGTATATATAGAATGGATACACAACAAGGTCCTACTGTATAGCACAGGGAACTATATTCAGTACCCTGGTAAAAACTATAATGGAAAAGAATATGAAAAAGAATATATATATATATATATATATATAACTGAGTCACTTTGCTGTACAGCAGAAATTAACACAACATTGTAAATCAACTATACTTCAATAAAATTTTAAAAAAGAAAGAAAAGAAACACAATGCCTTATCAAGATCTATTCCTTTGAGTCCTGCTCCTGGGACAGGCCAATTCAGTCCTAATGATCCCAGGATTCCAGAGACATCTTGCCTCTCTTAAGGGCTGGAACAACCCAGCAAACGGTGACAGAAAGCTTTTGGCTTTTTAGTCAACAACCACTGTCTTCTGTGAATCACCAGAAATAAAAATGTGTTTATTTAGTGCAGATTAAACACCAATGCCCTTTACCTTAGCTGGATTCATGGTTTTCACCTGATTCCACGAGTGGATCTTTGTCCCAGGCAATCCGTGGGTGTCCTGACTGTGGCGAGTATTGGATGATATCTGCTGCTCTTGAGGTCTTAGGAAACTCTGAAGATCCCAAAATAGCAGCCAATGCTCAATGATTCTGTTTCCAGGTGATTCAAGCTCTTCCGCTTTTCCACTCCTTTCAGTAGTTGCTTATGTTTCTACCTTCATTTCCAATGAGCAGTGGGACTTGAGTACACCTACGGCAGCTGCTGTCAATGACCTGCCCATATGCCCTTGGCCTTGCCATTATCGTGTACAACTGCCTGACCTCCAATTACCTGAGGGCTTACTTGGGTGGTTGGAGCCCACTGTGCCCAAACCTAGGAGGCTACAAGTACAGGGAATTGATGCCCATGCCCTGTAGCAGCCCTCAGCCAACAACAAATGAAAGTAGAAGTGTAAATACCCCAGCTCCCTCTCCCTTAAGGTGTGACAGCTCAGAGATGCCTGTTCTACACTGAGTCCTGGGGGTTCGATTAAGCTCTGGTTGCCCGGAAAGCCCTGGCTTCATTTTGTAGCTTCATCAGAGCCATCCCCTTCCTCTCCCACTTTCCATTCCCCTACCAGTGTTGTTTGTGATCATCTCCTTAATAAATTACTTGCATTCAATTCCTGGTCCCACTGTTTCTTAAGAACCCAAATTTAGACAATATTCACCAATCATTTTTTCATTTTAGTGCCAGCTCTCACAATGCTTTGTTTTGTGAGGGGGAAAATTAGTGTTGTGTTTTTTATCATTTTGATGTTTCATTGGTTACATCTGAGTTTCTCTTTTGCCCCCACTTTTATGTATTATTACCTTTGTAATAAAAATGTGTTGAATAGGTGGACGTGAGTGGGGAGGGCAGAGTTCCTGCAGGACTGATTGGGAAGAGAGTCCCCAGAAACGCATATGGGAAGACAGATGTAAAGGGAATTAGATGTGGCTCACTGGCTAGCTAAAACACGGCAGATAAAAGAAGGTGACAGGCAGAGATAAGTAAAGATGGATTTTCACTGAGAGAAGAACAGTCTCTCAGTTATCTCTTCTCTAGAAGCATGGCAGAAATGTTAGTTACTTTTACTTGCTGACAAAATTTCATCTTTGTTACAGGGGTGATATGTCCAGCCACAGGTGAAGAATCTTGATTGATTTAAGTCAACTGTGACAATCCTGTTTCCTTATTACTCACCTTGTGCAAAAGTTGCCATGTGACTAGTTCTAACCAGTGACATGTAAGGAAAAGCTCACTGCAGGATTTGAGGTAGGCTTTGCTTTCCCAATAAAAAGAGACAGAATAGGTTGTCTCTGTTCTTTCCTACTTTTTTGTGAGTTAAATGCAGACGTGATGCTTGGAACTGCAGCAGGCACAGTGCAACCATGAGGCAACAAGCCAACACACTTAAGAATGACTGAGTGGATAGAAAAGAAAGTCAGAAGGATCTTGTCTGCATTAAGAATTATCCTGGGCTGCTGATATATGCAACATCTGTTACAGAGAAAAATAAACCTCTATTTGTCTAAGCAACTTGTAGTTGACGTTTTGGCTTCTTGTAGCCTAAAGCATTCCTAAATCCTAAAAATTTTCTCTGTCAAGTTAAATCCCCAAGTCCTTTAAAAAATACTCTTACATGTGATTTTGTGACAGTGACAACTAATTAGAAGTATCATTAGATCAATAAAATCTTGGTTAATTAGAATTTAACTCAGTTTTGAGAAGATCCACTGATCAAAGTTAAGTGGCAGAAAGTATGGCAATTAGCTGATTCATTAATTAGGAAGAAGTAAAGGTTGAAGGACAGGTATTAGAAGTCAGTAATCCAATATGAAAATAGTCAATTTTCAGGGACTATTTGAAGATAATACTACATGTATACATATATAAGCATGTACGTATCTTTCCTAGATAACACAGAGTATTTTGCACCCTGCTCTTTATCAGTTAAGGATACATCTTGGGGTTTCCCTGGTGGCGCAGTGGTTGGGAGTCCGCCTGCCGATGCAGGGGACATGGGTTCGTGCCCCGGTCCGGGAAGATCCCACATGCTGCGGAGCGGCTGGGCCAGTGAGCCATGGCCGCTGAGCCTGTGTGTCCGGAGCCTGTGCTCCGCAACGGGAGAGGCCACAACAGTGAGAGGCCCGCGTACTGCAAAAAAAAAAAAAAAAAAATACATCTTGGATATTGCCCCACATCAGTTCAGAGAGAGCACCCTTGTACTTTTTCTTTTCACAGATGCATGGTACTCCAACACGTGGCTATCTCATGGTCTATTCAAACACTCTCCTATGGATGGGCATAATGGGCTTAGCTGTGTCTCCCCAAAACTCGTCTGTTGAAGCCCTAACCCCCAGTACCTTAGAATGTGACTGTATTTGGAGATAGGGACTTCAAAGAAGTAATTAAGCTTAAATGAAGTCATAAGTGTGGGGCTCTAATCCAATAGGACTGGTGTCTTAGAAGAAGAGGAAGAGAAACCAAAGAGGTGAGCACACAGAGAAAAGGCCATGTGAGGACATAGCCAGGATGTGAGCCTGGGAGCTGGTTACTGCTGAGAATCCCCTCAAAATGCCAGCATCACAATGAGGTACCTCCTCATGCTGGTCAGAATGGCTATCATTAAGAAACCTACAGAGTTGGGAAGATGGCGGAAGAGTAAGACGCGGAGATCGCCTTCCTCCCCACGGATACACCAGAAATACATCTACACGTGGAACAACTCCTACAGAACACCTACTGAAGGCTGGCAGAAGACCTCAGACCTCCCAAAAGGCAAGAAACTCCCCACGTACCTGGGTAGGGCAAAAGAAAAAAAGAAAAAAAAGAGACAAAAGAATAAGGACGGAACCTGCACCAGTGGGAGGGAGCTGTGAAGGAGGAAAAGTTTCCACACACTAGGAAGCCCCTCCGCGGGCGGAGACTGCGGGAGGCGGAGGGGGGAGCTTCGGTACCGCGGAGGAGAGCACAGCCACAGGGGTGCGGAGGGCAAAGCGGGGAGATTCCCGCACAGAGGATCGGTGCCGACCGGCACTCACCAGCCCGAGAGGCTTGTCTGCTCACCCGCCGGGGCGGGCGGGGCTGCGAGCTGGGGCTCGGGTTTCGGTTTTGGACTGAGCGCAGGGAGAGGACTGGGGTTGGCGGCTTGAACATAGCCTGAAGGGGTTAGTGCACCACGACTAGCCGGGAGGGAGTTCGGGGAAAAGCCTGCACCTGCCGAAGAGGCAAGAGACTTTTTCTTCCCTCTTTGTTTCCTGGTGCGCGAGGAGAGGGGTTTAAGAGCGCTGCTTAAAGCAACTCCAGAGACGGGCGCGAGCCACGGCTAAAAGCGCGGACCCCAGAGACGGGCGCGAGCCGCGGCTAAAAGCGCGAACCCCAGAGACGGGCGCGAGCCGCGGCTAAAAGCGCGGACCCCAGAGACGGGCGGGAGACGCTGGGGCTGCTGCTGCCGCCACCAAGGGGCCTGTGTGCGAGCACAGGTCACTCTCCACACCCCTCTTCCGCGGAGCCTGTGCAGCCCGCCACTGCCAGGTTCCCGGGAACCAGGGACAACTTCCCCGGGAGAACGCACGGCGGACCTCAGGCTGGTGCAACATCACGCCGGCCTCTGCCGCAACGTCACGCCGCCTCTGACGCCGCAGGCCCGCCCCGCACGCAGTGCCCCTCCTTCCGCCCCCCACCCCCGGCCTGAGTGAGCCAGAGCCCCCGAATCAGCGGCTCCTTTAACCCTGTCCTGTCTGAGCAAAAAACAGACGCCCTCCAGCGACCTACACGCAGAGGCAGGGCCAAATCCAAAGCTGAGCTCCTGTGAGCTGTGAGAACAAAGAAGAGAAAGGGAAATCTCTCCCAGCAGCCTCAGAAGCAGCGGATTAAAGCTCCACAATCAACTTGATATACCCTGCATCTATGGAATACCTGAATAGACAAGGAATGATCCCAAATTGAAGAGGTGGAATTTAGGAGCGAGATCTATGATTTTTTTTCCCTTTTCCTCTTTTTGTGAATGTGTACGTGTGTGCTTCTGTGTGAGATCTTGTCTGTATACTCTTGCTTCCACCATTTGTCCTAGGGCTCTATCCGTCCATGGTTTTTTTAAAAAAATTTTTTTTCTCAATAATTAATTTTATTTGTAATAACTTTATTATACTTTACCTTCGTTCTTTCTTTCTTTCTTTCCTTCCTTCCCTCCTTTAGACAACAAATCACCCCAAATTGAGGAGGTGGTCTCTGAGAGCAAGATTTATGATTTTTCCCCCTTTACCTCTTTTTGTGAAGGTGTATGTGTATGCTTCTCTGTAAGATTTTCTCTGTATAGCTTTGCTTCCAACATTTGTCCTAAGGTTCTATCCGTCCCTTTTTTTTTTTCTAAATATTTTTTAATTCAATAACTATATTATACTTTATTTTATTTTTACTGTATCTTCTTTCTTTCTGTCTTTTTTCCTTCTTTCCCTCCTTCCTTCCTTCCTTCCTCCCTCCCTCCCTCCCTCCTGTCTTTCCTTCTTTGCTTCTTTCTTCCTTCCTTCCTTTCCTCCTTTCCTTCTTTCTTTCCTCATACTTCTACTAATTCTCTCTACTTTTTCTCCCTTTTATTCTGAGCCGTGTGGATGAAAGGCTCTTGGTGCTCCAGCCAGGAGTCAGGGCTCTGCCTCTGAGGTAGGAGAGCCAACTTCAGGACACTGGTCAACAAGAGACCTCCCAGCTCCACATAATATTAAACGGCGGAAATCTCCCAGTGACCTCCATCTTAACACCAGCACCCAGCTTCACTCAACGACCAGCAATCCACAGTGCTAGACAACCTATGCCAAACAACTAGCAAAAGAGGAACACAACCCCACCCATTAGCAGAGAGGCTGCCTAAAATCATAATAAGGCCACAGACACCCCAAAACACACCACCAGACGTGAACCTGCCCACTAAAGAGACAAGATCCAGCCTCATCCACCACAACACAGGCACTAGTCCCCTCCACCAGGAAGCCTACACAACCCACTGAAACAACCTTAGCCACTGGAGACAGACATCAAAAACAACGGGAACTACGAACGTGCAGCCTGCAAAAAGGAGACCCCAAACACAGTAAGATAAGCAAAATGAGAAGACAGAAAAACACACAGCAGATGAAGGAGCAAGATAAAAATACACCAGACCTAACAAATGAAGAGGAAATAGGCAGTCTACCTGAAAAAGAATTCAGAATAATGATAGTAAGGATGATCCAAAATCTTGGAAGTAGAATGGACAAAATGCAAGAAACAGTTAACAAGGACCTAGAAGAAATAAAGATGAAACAAGCAACGATGAACAACGCAATAAATGAAATTAAAAGTACTCTAGATGGGATCAATAACAGAATAACTGAGGCAGAAGAACGGATAAGTGACCTGGAAGGTAAAATAGTGGAAATAACTACTGCAGAGCAGAATAAAGAAAAAAGAATGAAAAGAACTGAGGACAGTCTCAGAGACCTCTGGGACAACATTAAACGCACCAACATTCGAATTATAGGGGTTCCAGAAGAAGAAGAGAAAAAGAAAGGGACTGAGAAAATATTTGAAGAGATTATAGTTGAAAACTTCCCTAATATGGGAAAGGAAATAGTTAATCAAGTCCAGGAAGCACAGAGAGTTCCATACAGGATAAATACAAGGAGAAATACGCCAAGACACATATTAATCAAACTGTCAAAAATTAAATACAAAGAAAGCATATTAAAAGCAGCAAGGGAAAAACAACAAATAACACACAAGGGAATCCCCATAAGGTTAACAGCTGATCTCTCAGCAGAAACCCTACAAGCCAGAAGGGAGTGGCAGGACATACTGAAAGTGATGAAGGAGAAAAACCTGCAACCAAGACTACTCTACCCAGCAAGGATCTCATTCAGATTTGATGGAGAAATTAAAACCTTTACAGACAAGCAAAAGCTGAGAGAGTTCAGCACCACCAAACCAGCTTTACAACAAATGCTAAAGGAACTTCTCTAGACAAGGAACACAAGAGAAGGAAAAGACCTATAATAACGAACCCAAAACAATATAGAAAATGGGAATAGGAACATACATATCGATAATTACCTTAAATGTAAATGGACTAAATGCTCCCACCAAAAGACACAGATTGGCTGAATGGATACAAAAACAAGACCCTTATATATGCTGTCTACAAGAGACCCACTTCAGACCTAGAGACACATACAGACTGAAAGTAAAGGGATGGAAAAAGATATTCCATGCAAATGGAAACCAAAAGAAAGCTGGAGTAGCAATTCTCATATCAGACAAAATAGACTTTAAAATAAGGACTATGAAAAGAGACAAAGAAAGACACTACATAATGATCAAGGGATCGATCCAAGAAGAAGATATAACAATTGTAAATATTTATGCACCCAACATAGGAGCACCTCAATACATAAGGCAAATACTAACAGCCATAAAAGGGGAGATCGACAGTAACACATTCATAGTAGGGGACTTTAACACCCCACTTCCACCCATGGACAGATCATCCAAAATGAAAATAAATAAGGAAACACAAGCTTTAAATGATACATTAAACAAGATGGACTTAATTGATATTTATAGGACACTCCATCCAAAAACAACAGAATACACATTTTTCTCAAGTGCTCATGGAACATTCTCCAGGATAGATCATATCTTGGGTCACAAATCAAGCCTTGGTAAATTTAAGAAAATTGAAATTGTATCAAGTATCTTTTCTGACCACAGCGCCATGAGACTAGATATCAATTACAGGAAAAGATCTGTAAAAAATACAAACACATGGAGGCTAAACAATACACTACTTAATAATGAAGTGATCACTGAAGAAATCAAAGAGGAAATAAAAAAATACCTAGAAACAAATGACAATGGAGACACGACGACCCAAAACCTATGGGATGCAGCAAAAGCAGTTCTAAGGGGGAAGTTTATAGCAATACAAGCCCACCTTAAGAAGCAGGAAACATCTCGAATAAACAACCTAACCTTGCACCTCAAGCAATTAGACAAAGAAGAACAAAAAAACCCCAAAGCTAGCAGAAGGAAAGAAATCATAAAAATCAGATCAGAAATAAATGAAAAAGAAATGAAGGAAACGATAGCAAAGATCAATAAAACTAAAAGCTGGGTCTTTGAGAAGATAAACAAAATAGATAAACCACTAGCCAGACTCATCAAGAAAAAAAGGGAGAAGACTCAAATCAATAGAATTAGAAATGAAAAAGGAGAAGTAACAACTGACACTGCAGAAATAAAAAAAATCATGAGAGATTACTACAAGCAACTCTATGCCAATAAAATGGACAATCTGGAAGAAATGGACAAATTCTTAGAAATGCACAAACTGCCAAGACTGAATCACGAAGAAATAGAAAATATGAACAGACCAATCACAAGCACTGAAATTGAAACTGTGATTAAAAATCTTCCAACAAACAAAAGCCCAGGACCAGATGGCTTCACAGGTGAATTCTATCAAACGTTTAGAGAAGAGCTAACACCTATCTTTCTCAAACTCTTCCAAAATATAGCAGAGGGAGGAACACTCCCAAATTCCTTCTACGAGGCCACCATCACCTTGATACCAAAACCAGACAAGGATGTCACAAAGAAAGAAAACTACAGGCCAATATCACTGATGAACATAGATGCAAAAATCCTCAACAAAATACTAGCAAACAGAATCCAACAGCACATTAAAAGGGTCACACACCATGATCAAGTGGGGTTTATTCCAGGAATGCAAGGATTCTTCAATATACACAAATCTATCAATGTGATAAACCATATTAACAAATTGAAGGAGAAAAACCATATGATCATCTCAATAGATGCAGAGAAAGCTTTTGACAAAATTCAACACCCATTTATGATAAAAACCCTGCAGAAAGTAGGCATAGAGGGAACTTTCCTCAACATAATAAAGGCCATATATGACAAGCCCACAGCAAACATCATCCTCAATGGTGAAAAACTGAAAGCATTTCCACTAAGATCAGGAACAAGACAAGGTTGCCCACTCTCACCACTCTTATTCAACATAGTTTTGGAAGTTTTAGCCACAGCAATCAGAGAAGAAAAGGAAATAAAAGGAATCCAAATCGGAAAAGAAGAAGTAAAGCTGTCACTGTTTGCAGATGACATGATACTATACATAGAGAATCCTAAAGATACTAACAGAAAACTACTAGAGCTAATCAATGAATTTGGTAAAGTAGCAGGATACAAAGTTAATGCACAGAAATCTCTGGCATTCCTATATACTAATGATGAAAAATCTGAAAGTGAAATCAAGAAAACACTCCCATTTACCATTGCAACAAAAAGAATAAAATATCTAGGAATAAACCTACCTAAGGAGACGAAAGACCTGTATGCAGAAAATTATAAGACACTGATGAAAGAAATTAAAGATGATACAAACAGATGGAGAGATATACCATGTTCTTGGATGGGAAGAATCAACATTGTGAAAATGACTCTACTACCCAAAGCAATCTACAGATTCAATGCAATCCCTATCAAACTACCACTGGCATTTTTCATAGAACTAGAACAAAAAATTTCGCAATTTGTATGGAAACACAAAAGACCCCGAATAGCCAAAGCAATCTTGAGAACAAGAAAAGGAGCTGGAGGAATCAGGCTCCCTGACTTCAGACTATACTACAAAGCTACAGTAATCAAGACAGTATGGTACTGGCACAAAAACAGAAAGATAGATCAATGGAACAGGATAGAAAGCCCAGAGATAAACCCACGCACATATGGACACCTTATCTTTGATAAAGGTGGCAGGAATGTACAGTGGAGAAAGGACAGCCTCTTCAATAAATGGTGCTGGGAAAACTGGACAGGTACATATAAAAGTATGAGATTAGATCACTCCCTAACACCATACACAAAAATAAGCTCAAAATGGATTAAAGACCTAAATGTAAGGCCAGAAACTATAAAACTCTTAGAGGAAAACATAGGCAGAACACTCTATGACATAAATCACAGCAAGATCCTTTCTGACCCACCTCCTAGAGTAATGGAAATAAAAACAAAAATAAACAAATGTACCTAATGAAACTTAAGAGCTTTTGCACAGCAAAGGAAACCATAATCAAGACCAAAAGACAACCCTCAGAATGGGAGAAAATATTTGCAAATGAAGCAACTAAGAAAGGATTAATCTCCAAAATTTACAAGCAGCTCATGCAGCTCAATAACAAAAAAACAAACAACCCAATCCAAAAATGGGCAGAAGACCTAAATAGACATTTCTCCAAAGAAGATATACAGAATGCCAACAAACACATGAAAGAATGCTCAACATCATTAATCATTAGAGAAATGCAAATCAAAACTACAATGAGATATCATCTCACAGCAGTCAGAATGGCCATCATCAAAAAATCTAGAAACAATAAATGCTGGAGAGGGTGTGGAGAAAAGGGAACACTCTTGCACTGCTGGTGGGAATGTGAATTGGTTCAGCCACTATGGAGAACAGTATGGAGGTTCCTTAAAAAACTACAAATAGAATTACCATATGACCCAGCAATCCCACTACTGGGCATATACCCTGAGAAAACCATAATTCAAAAGGAGATATGTACCACAATGTTCATTGCAGCTCTGTTTACAATAGCCAGGACATGGAAGCAACCTAAGTGTCCGTCGACAGATGAATGGATAAAGAAGATGTGGCACATATATACAATGGAATATTACTCAGCCTTAAAAAGAAATGAAATTGAGCTATTTGTAATGAGATGGATAGACCTAGAGTCTGTCATACAGAGTGAAGTAAGTCAGAAAGAAAAAGACAAATACCGTATGCTAACACATATATATGGAATTTAAGGGGAAAAAAAATGTCATGAAGAACCTAGGGGTAAGACAGGAATAAAGACGCAGACCTACTGGAGAACGGACTTGAGGATATGGGGAGGGGGAGGGGTGAGCTTTGACAGGGCGAGAGAGAGTCATGGACATATACACACTAACAAACGTAGTAAGGTAGATAGCTAGGGGGAAGCAGCCGCAAGGCACAGGGATATTAGCTCGGTGCTTTGTGACAGCCTGGAGGGGTGGGATAGGGAGAGTGGGAGGGAGGGAGACGCAAGAGGGAAGACATATGGGAACATATGTATATGTATAACTGATTCACTTTGTTATAAAGCAGAAACTAACACACCATTGTAAAGCAATTATACCCCAATAAAGATGTTTAAAAAAAAAAAGAAACCTACAAATAACAAATGCTGGAGAGGGTGTGGAGAAAAGAGAACCCTCCTACACTGTTGGTAGGAATGTAAATTGGTATAGCCACTGTGGAAAATCGTGTGGAGGTTCCTCAGAAAACTAAAAATAGAATTACCGTATATCCCACTCCTGGACATATATCCAGACAAAACTATAATTCAAAAAGATACATGTACCCTTATGCTCATAGCAGCACTATTCACAATAGCCAAGACACGGAAACAACCTAAATGTCCATCGACAGATGAGTGGATAAAGAAGATGTGGTACATATATACAGTGGAATATTACTCAGCCATAGAAAAGAATAAAATAATGCCATTTGCAGCAACATGAATGCATCTAGAGATTATCATACTAAATGAAGTCAGAAAGAGAAGGACAAATGCCATATGATATCACTTATATGTGGACTCTAAAATATGACACAAATGAACCTATCTATGAAAAAGAAACAGAATCACGGACATAGAGAATAGACTGGTGGTTGCCAAGGGGGAGGGTGGGTGGGGGAGGGAAAGACTGGGAGTTTGGGATTAGCAGATGCAAACTGGTATATATAGAATGGATAAAAAACAAGGTCCTACTGTTGAGCACAGGGAGCTATATTCAATATCCTGTGATAAACCACAGTGGAAAAGAATATGAAAAAGGATGTATATATATATATATATATATATACACATATATATATATACATATATATATACATATATAACTGAGTCACTTTGCTGTACAGCAGTAATTAATACAATATTGTAAATCAACTATACTATAATTTCTTTTAAAATGGAAAAAGAAAAAACCACGCCAGCATCAAGAGGCTTTGCTTTGGGACTCCAGTCCTCCACCCGGTAAGCCCTCGCTCTCTCCCCAGGCAGCTCTTGTCACAGGTGTAGCTGATCATGCTTCCAGGTTTGGCCCAGGGATGAACCCATGACTGCTGGCTCTCCTGCAGCTCCACGGGCGGGTGAGGGGATCACGGATGCCTGAGAGTGGTGAAGGGGGGCAATTGGCACAGCTCTGCCACAGGCTGTCTCCCTCCACCGTTTACTATCCCACCTCCCAGACTAACGCTCTCTACATGGTGGCTGCAGGCGTCCAGCATCCCCGGGGCTCCTGGGGAGAAGGGCTCCAGGCTGAGATGCAGTCTTCAGCCCAGCAGTGGTGGGTTCCTCTATATACTCACCTGTCAATGTGCTCCCCGTTTGCCGTCTGCCATCCAGACAGTCATTAGTAACTCTCACGGGATGATTAACCTGCTCCCAATCTCCACACTTTCGGAGGTTTATTTCCTCTGGAACTTCTGCGTCAACATTCCAATGGCACTTGGAGAGAGAATGGAGAGAAAACTGCATGTGGGCCCCTCTCCTTGACCTAGAAACCTGCATTATTATAACATAATGTAGTGTCAAGGGCACTTGACCAGGAGGTTAGAGACGAGAGTCCTTGTCCTAATTTGATCATCATCTCTGTCACCACGTACCTACTCTTCTTTTCCTTATCAGCCCCTTACAGCTCCAATATCCGAGATTCTTTAGGGAACACATTCCCATATAGCTGACCCCTACCAGCTGACTCTATGAGCCTTATACCCTTGACATTTCTTCCTGTCACCCCAATGCACCACAAATGAATATATGTGTCACTTGCCTTTTTCCCGTTGTCCAAGAACCTTGAAAGATTTCAACCAGAAACAAAATCAGAAGCAAATTACTCAGTGAGAACTGAAAGCTTAGGAGTCTCCAAATGAGGCAGAACCCTTTCTCTCCTTTCTTATTTAACAATTCCCTGCTAACAGTAGGCTCTGTTCTTTCTTAAGACCTAACCTCTCCAGGAACGAGGAGACACTGAAAGGGCTTAAGTGAAAATATTAGGCAAGGGAAGTAGCAGAAGTAAAGCTAACCACTGCTGCCAGAGTGGTGAGAATGTATTCATCCATCCACAGAGAAGCTGTTGGGACCCAAGGACACTTAAAACACAATGCTTGCCCTCCAGGAATCTATAGTTTCATCAATCAGATTTTCCATCATGGAGCTAAATTGGAAAGGAGCAGTCAAGTGTTTGCTGCTCTAGATAAATGTGAGGCTGCGTGAGAATTCACTTGGTGGAGTTTGAAGCCTACAGGGGTGGAGTCTGCAGCCTACAGGGGTGCATTCTGTTATTGCCAACAACATGCCAAAGACTGAAATGAAAGATGTAAGTCTCATCAGGAAGGAGTCTTTGGAGTATAGGGCACAGAGATGGGCCAGCTCAGAGGGAAGGAAGTGTGTCCACACGGCATTGCCAAGGTGATGCAGGGAGAGCGGATGCAGGGATTCAGAGGCAGCATCTCAGCTCACCTTGCACTGTTTGCCCACCCAGAAGAGGCCTGCTGACACTAGGCAAGGGTGGCATAGATCTTGTGTGGAACACTTATTTGGTGATGGGCTACTGTTTAGAGTGGTGGGTAAAAAGATTAGGATGGTTTATTTAGGTCAGTTTCGACATTCACCTCAGATAGCTCTAGCCTCATAACAAACTACCCCAAATGCAGCAGCTTGAGGACACAACCATTTCCTTATTATACCTTACAATTTTGTGGGCCAGGAATTTGAATGTGACTCAGCTGGGCAATTCTCCTCTTCAATATGGCCTCAACTAAGATCACTCAGTGATTTCAGCGATGGAATTCAGTTGGCGCATGAGCTGGTCTGGAGGATCCAAGACAGCTTCACTTATATGTCTGGTGCCACGGTGACGGAAAGAAGGCTGTGTCCAGCTGTTGACGAGAGTGGCCACATGTGAACTCTTCAGCGTGGCGGTCACAGAGACTTCTTACATGGTGGCTCAGCGCCCCAAGAGAAAGTGTTCTAAGAGATGGCAAGTGGAAGCTTCCAGTGTCTTAAGGCCTGAGCTGGGAAACTGCTACAGCATCACTTCCGCCGTATTCTATATAGTCACAGAGCTGCCCAGGTTCAAGGGTAGGGAATACAGACCCCACTTCTCAATAGGAAAGGGGTCAAAGAATCTGTGGCCATCGTTACTCCACTGCAGCATTAAAGAGGAGACTGGAGAGCAGAAGGCTGCAGTATACTAGTCACAGGGTGACCAACCATGTGGTTTTCCCAGGACTGAGGGATTTCCCGGGACCATCCCAGGCAAATGCAGTCGGTTGATCAACCCGCCTATTCAGCTCATTCCTATCACCATAACCTTAACAGCCACAGCAGTTTCTTCCCATCTTTGTATGCTATTGTCTTCTTGTAGGAGATTTGTGTTCATGTGGGTTGTAGCTAAGGAGACACCTCAGGAAACAGCTTTCTGAAGCTGAGGTTGGAAAACATACAGGCATTTGCGAGTAAGGAGAAAAAGATACACAGTGGTATGAAGTGGAGGTTAAGCAAAAAATGTCTTGTGCTATCTCTCCCACAAGTCACTGTCAGATCTCATTTTTCTCATTCTATTGTCATTATATTTAGTCACAACTTATTTTTTGTTTGCTCTTCCCTCGACCCCTCCTTAGGCAAGTGTCCAGGGCTGGATGAATATCTCAGCATAGCAGAAAGAGCAGAGAGCACAGGTTCAAGTTCCTCCTTTGTCACATCTCTTATAATGTGACTTTGAGTACCTCCTGGACCTCTCTCAGTCCTGGTTCCCTCATCTCAAATGATTTTGCCTGATTTTCTGATGGTCAGTGTCCACAGCAAATGAAAAATCACATGTTTATTCAACATTTTATATCAATGACTTGGATGTGAGCTCTGAGGGTGTAACAGAAATTTTTAGGCCACGTGCAACTTTGGAGGGAGAGCTACTACACCAGATAATACTCAATATCCAAAAAAGATTTAACAGGCTGGAATGATGAGATAAATTTAATGAGATGAAGTTGAACAGAGAAAATGTAGAAGTTTGAACTTTGGCCTATTAAAGCCCAACTCGAGTACAGAATGAGGAATAGGGATTAGTAGCAACACATATGAAATTATTTGGGAGTTTTAGTTGACTGTAGGCTGGGTATGAGTCAACACTACCATGTGACTATGAAAAATAAAAGCTGATTAAATGGAATCAAGATCTCAATTGAGAGGGGTGCTCATCCTTTTCTAAACTGAAATGGAGGAATCACATCTGAGGTATATATTCATTGATTTGGGATCCCAACACTTTAAAGGGGTTAAAAAAAACAACTTAAGCTTGTTCAGAGAAGAATGTACAAGATTGAATGAGAACCCCAAAAGTGGAATGGTTAGCCTAAGGGGCCAAAACCCCCTGGAGTACTATAGATTTCCTTAATGCACTGAAATTAACAGACTGCCCCAAGTACAGAGAACTAAGGTCTAAGTGTAAGAGTTCCAAGGAAAGTGGTTTTATTCATGAGAAAGGAATATTGACTACAGAACTGTGTCCATGATGATGTCCATGTCACAGGGCTTCCCTGAGGGCAGAGCATAGAAGGATAGCCGTTGCGCACTTAGGAGGATGTATTTTCCTAAGACGGTCAGGCCAATACACATCCTACCCCATATGTTCTTACAACGTGATGTTGCCACTCCTACATCCAGGGATGGGGGCCTATATTGTCTCCCCTTGAACGGAGGCACATCTTTGTAACTATGTTGACCAGTAGAGAAAATAATCTTATGTGACTTCTGAGGATAGGTCATCTGCCTGGCGCTCTCTCTCTCTGTCTGTCTCTCTAGGTACTCTCGTCCTGGGAACCCAGTCACCATGCTGCGGGAAAGCCAAGCAGCCACATGCAGATGTTCTAGCTATTTCCTAGCTGTTTAAGTCTACTCAGCCAAGAGCCAGCATTAACCGCTACACATGTGAGTAAATGAAACTTGAGATGATAATCTCCCATCCTTTTAGACTTTTCAGCGGAGGCCCCAGGCATTATGCAGCAGGGGTCAGCCAGTTCTGCTATGAGCTGTCTGAATCCCTGACCCTGAGGATCCATGAGCAGGTAATGATGTTTATGTTACTGGGATAATTTGTTATAGCAACCGAAGTGCCTGTAATAGAGGGGTCCTACCCAAGGACTACTATCTATGGTCCCCTATCCAGGAAGAGGGAGAGGGAGTCTGAATGATGGTTTGGACTGGAAGGATGGGCCTAGGGGGTATTAAGAGACAGGCAAGGATGTTGGGAGAGTAGAGAACAAGGTATTGAACAGATGGGATCAAGGGCTTGGGGAACTAAATCTGAGAACTGGGGACTCTAGTCATGCAGTTAAGGAGGCATTTACTTTACAAAGGTTTGCTTTGCAGGAAAGAGTGACTCCAGATCAGCAAAGTGGAGGAGCTATCTTAGCAGGCAGTGGGGGGCTTCAGCATATGCTATAGAGAGGATGTGGACATCAGATGGGTGGGTGGCTGGACTACATGACGACCTCTAACGTTCCTTTCAATCCTGAAATTCTATGAAGTTCTTAGAAAAGTGTAAAACACTGTGTAGAGGTATTTACTATTATTAATGCATATGTTATGGGCCCAATAAGAAGAGGCTTAACACGAATTGGTGGGAAGCCGAAAGTCAAGGCAGGAAGCTAAATTATTCTCATAGGTTTAACAGAGGCACAACTGGAACCCCCTCATGGGGCAAGATAAATGCCCGTTACTCCATCCACCCTGCTCTAACCTTCAGTCACGCATCAGATTCCAGGCCTCAAGGAATTAGCTCCTAGCAAAGATGAGGAAAAGTGTGGAAGAAGAAATAAAGCCATGTGGAAGCAGGTGATACCTCAGCCAAGCATTTACCCGCGGGGAAGAGGTAAACCCCACTCCGGGAGCCATGCTTGTGAACAAATGATACATTGTTGAAGAACGGGGGGTAAAGGCAACCAGCAGAAAGTACCTGCTTCTGCCCAAGTTCTCCAATAGTTAATAATATCTCTACTGATGAATTTCTTGCAATAGCTTTTAATGTTTTTTTCAATCGGACTGACTTTTAACTTCTAAAGGGCAGGGATCAGATATCTTCATGTCTCCAGTGATTAGCATAATACCTCAAAGAGAACAGGAACTCAATAATTTTTTGATGAATGGGTAGATAGAGGGAATGGCTGGCTGGCTGGCTGGCTGAGATATTTGAAGGCTGGCAACCTTACCACCCAAGTGTGGGCTTTGCTATTCTGTTACTGAGTAACTTTGGCCCAGAGCCTTTGGAGACGGTTAGGTGAGGAGTGCAAAGAAATCTGGACTTTTATCAGTGATCACCTCTGCCTCTACTCCTCCCTACAGCTGCTCTATAATCCACCGTGGAGCCCTAGGATGGGTCCTTTACCTTTTAAGCATATTGTTCATTTAATAAATATTTATTGAGCACCCCATCCCTGTGCTAGGCACTGGAGGTAAGGATATAAATAAGCTGTGACCCTGACCTCTCATAATTAAATAAGCAATCATATACCATTTCATATGTGCAATGATGGTGGAGGAACAGGGCGCTGAGGGAACATAATAACAGCAGATATCGACCTCGATCTAGGGGAGATCAGGGAAGATTTCCCATAGGAAATGACATGGGGAGTGGGAACCAGGCACAATGAACAGGATGAGTATTCCAGGCAGAAAGAAGAGCATGTTCAAAAGTCCAGAAACAAGCTAAAGCTAAAAGAGTTTCAGAAGCTGAGAGACATCCTCTGGGACCAAAGCTTGAGCCATCAACAAGTGTGAAGACTCCACGAAGATCCCTTCTGATTAGAACTGAAAGGAAGGACTATTAGCTAAAAAGCCTTTTTGCTGTCCTGAAAGAACCAAATGACGAGCCCCTGGCCAGGTAGGACTGTGCTTTTCTCATCTTGGTGGCCACAGAGGAGTAGCTTTCTTGCACAGAGAAGGAACTCAGCACCTACTGCACACCTAAAACTTCCCCTGACACATGAGCAAGGTCCAATTTTCTTCTAGAAGATGCTGTGCTCCAGGGTGCAGACTGAATGAAGGGAATTTCCTTGTGGTCCTGAGTGTTGGTCCTGTGTAAGCCTTTGGCTCTCTCCTAATGACTGCATAACCACGTGGTTTTGTCTTCTTCTGAGTTTCCCAAGAGGCAGACCCTGAGACAAAAAGCTGGGTATCAGTAGCTCATTGGAGAGATGATCCCAGGAATCACTGGTAAGAGAGAGGGGAAGCAAGACAGACAAGGAATGAAGCCAATAAAGGATGTGTTGATGAGCTTCTTGCTGTGGGAACCGAGGGCTCCATCCTGTGTGAACCTCTGGGAAACAGTGCAGAAAACAACTCAGAGTTGGCTCACCCGAGAAGAGAGAGAGCACAAGTATTGACCGACCACCTCCCATCTCTCACTGGTTGGGGGAAGCTCCTGAGAAGTTAACTGTCAGCATTTCTGGCCTGCCCCACATGCAGGCAAAGGAAGGGAGGGGTCATGGGCTGGCAATGATAACATCTGCTACTGGTTCCCTCCCACTCAGGCCCTAAGCTCTGCTCACATGCTCAGGGAGAGAGGAGATCAGGCCCCTGAGTTCCAGACCACCATCTGGTCTTGGGCTGAGGGGGGGATTCCCTGATGTCAGGGAGGTTGAGGTCAATCCTGTATCATCTTCGGTCTGTTTGATCTCCTGGGGCACTGAAGAAGTCACCCAATTCTTTGTTGTCTTTTTTTAAGCTTTATACTATCTTCTTCCTAGCCATACTCAGACTGTACTTACACTTTAATTTTTCACCTTAGGTACTGCTATAATTTTTGTTTTCAATCAAAATGTTCATTAAAATCCTTTCACTCTCGCAAGCTTCCTTGTCATCTGCCTTACTCTTCCAAATGGCATAGAATTGAACAGACCTGGAAGGGTCCCATGGTGATAGAAAAACTAGAAATAACGAGGTCACCTGGCTACATAAAAACAGAGCTAGAACTCGAATTCAAGTCTCTCGTCTCCTAGCTCAGAGGCTGATGAACTTTGACCCTTGGACCAATTCAGCCCAGTGCCCGCCTAGTTTTATATGTAAACGTATATTAGGACATTAAATTACATATTATTATATGGTTTCTTTCAAGCTACAATACCAGAGTTGAATAGTTGCAACAGAGACAGTCCCAAAGACAAAATGTTTACTCTCTGGCCCTTTACATTTTCTGCTCTCCCCCAGGCCTAACTCTCCCATCACCTGTAGTCACAATACGATCTGTCATTCAGACTGCACAAGAACCCAGAAAAGTGGGGAGTTGTTATTTAATGGGTCCAGAGTTTCAGTTTTGCAAGATGGAAAGAGTCTGTGCGTGGATGGTGGTGATGGTAGCCAACGATGTGAATGTACTTAATGCCACTGAACTGTACACTTAAAGATGATTAAGATGGTAAATTTTATGTTATGTGTATTTCAGCACAATTAAAATAAAAAAGAAACAGAAAAAAAGGAACCCAGAAAAGTATGTCATGTTTCCCACTTTATAGATGGGAAAATCAAGGCACAGGAGGTTAAGTGACTTGCCCAAGATTACGCAGCTGGTTAAGAGGCAGAGGCAAGACTCAAATCCACATATCCTGACTGTGTGTCTATGTGTTTTTTCTACCCAGCCCCTGCTGCCCTGAGCTCCATCATGCCTGTCCTTGGTTTAACTCCTAAATAGCTATCCATTCAGGCAACGGCCTCCCTCAATTGCTGTGCAGCTTTCTGTAGAGTGTGAGTAGTCTAGGTGTATATCTCCATGTTTTTCTTGTTGCCTTCAGCCCAAACAAACATAGCTCTGGTACATGATAAGTTACAAGAATCCAGGAACAGGACATACATTTTGATAATGTAGGTGTGTTTTTTTTTTCTTTTTTTTATAAACTGTAATTTACTGAAGTGGAAATGTAAGCCTTTCAAATGCAGAGGACTGGAAAGGTTTGTAGCATACCCCGCGAGAACTCAGTCTCACTGGTTTGAGAAATACTCCAGAAGGTTTGGCACACCCAGTTGTAGCCATTCTAAGCAACAGCATTTTGTCTGATATTCCAGTGGGGCCTTATGATTCAGACAACTGTCTAACAAATATATCGATGATAAAAGAAAAGAATTATGAAAATTGTACACATGCTTCATCAGAAGTATGTGTGTAGGTGATTTATATCAAGAATCACTCTTACACTCAAAAACTTTTGTTGTCCCATCATAATTCATCTGTAGCCAGTCTTAACATTTAACCATTTAAATAATAACTTCAAATTATCTTATGATGAACAGTGGGTTCTCGATTTTATACACTTTTGGGTTAAAATTGGCAAACTAAACTATCACACCACACATGTCTTACCATGTGAATTTGCTCAAAGTGGTCCATACCCTGTTCAATGAGACAAGCCCGCTGTTGCTTCTGTCCCACCTCTGCTCCCCTGCTCTCAGGCCTGTCTTTAGTTTCATTCCTAATATAGCTAGTGGGAAGCAGCCACATAGCACAGGGAGATCAGCTGGGTGCTTGTGAGCACCTAGAGGGGTGGGATAGGGAGGGTGGGAGGGAGGGAGACACAAGAGGGAAGAGATATGGGGATATATGTATATGTATAGCTGATTCACTTTGTTATATAAAGCAGAAACTAACACACCATGGTAAAGCAATTATACTCCAATAAAGATGCTAAAAAAATAATAAAAAATAAAATAAAAATAAATACCCACCTGTTCCTCATGGATTTCTCTGTGTCTTAAGTGATCTCAGGTGTATGTCTCCCATGTTATCTTATTGCTTCCAACCCAGACAAAAATACAGCTCTGGGGCTTCCCTGGTGGTGCAGTGGTTGAGAGTCCGCCTGCCGATGCAGGGGGCACGGGTTCGTGCCCCGGTCTGGGAAGATCCCACATGCCGCGGAGCGGCTGGGCCCGTGAGCCATGGCCACTGAGCCTGCGCGTCCGGAGCCTGTGCTCCGCAACGGGAGAGGCCACAACAGTGAGAGGCCCGTATACCACAAAAAAAAAAAAAAAAAAAGACAGCTCTGGTACAAGATAAATTACAAGAGTCCAGGACCACACTTGGACATTGTGGCAATATCAAATTCTTACCATCTTTTCTAAATGCTTTCTCTAAATCTCTGTGTTTCTCACATTGCAGACCAGTAGCCAACAGTCCGCAGACCAGCAACAACCCTCAGTCCGGGAGGCATTCACAGAGATCCTCCTTCTCTGTTTTCCAAGGCGTGCTGGTTCCCTCTTGTGTGCTCCATTCTGTGTTCCTCTCGCATCCTCTCATTACTGGCCCTGATTCCTTCCTTATTTCCAGGTGCGAAGCAGAACTGAGCTCTCATCAGAATATTGTTAAGGAGGTTTTGACTTCTCTGATAAACTCTGCCTACCAAAATACTAAGTCCCTAACTTTACCTACTTTCCCAAGAGTGGCAGCACCGTACTAGACTTTTTTCTATTCTGAGCACTCCGCCTACGTTTGGGTGGTATCTGCCACTTAGCCAAGGCACAGGGAGGGGCTGTTTAACATCTGTGTGACAGGAAGCATCACTTCCTCATTGGCATCCAAGCCGAAAATAGATTTCCCCACTGGGCAGACACGCGATAGCCATGACACTACCTGTATCCTGTCATTGCCCTGGAAACGCCTTCTCCCCACCCCTCACTCTGCCCCCAACTGGAGCCCCATTTGATTGACTGCATCCCTACTTGATCACATCATACTGAATATTAAGTAGCCAGAACATTCACTGACTGACAGTTAGCCTGCCTAATTAAAGTTAGTAACTTTAACTACTAAGATTAGGTCCACAGGCTTTCTCTTAACTAGAATAGATGGGTGCATATTTTAAACTACACCAACCCCATCTGAAGTGTTAATTGCTGATACACACTGTGAAGTAGCATTTTTAAATGGGTAACATTTTAGCCTTTGCTCCTGGTTAGTGTTTAGACTTTGATGACTAAATTTCTCTAGAAGATAAATTATTTTGAGAACAGTTTGGGACTCTAGAACCAGCTTCTGTTCAAATTAAAGTTTGTCACCATCATACACTTTGCTTCCACGCCCTTTCATCTCCTCCTTTTAGCTCCTTGATTTGTTTATTCTTCTGCATTTCACAGGCGAGAGGTGCCAGCATTGAGGAAGGCAGTGAGGTGCTGGGGAAGGGAAAGGAGCCTCTGACCTCGGGGTAAAAGCTATTTTAAACGCTTAGAAAGAAAACGTCCATTTTTAGTTACAGGGAATTAGAGGAAAAGATTAAAAGTACAAACTTCTTAAAATGAAAGACATATCTTATTAAATTAAAATCTGGGACGAATGTCATAAATATACTGGAGTTTGAGGACAGGTTCTGTTTCCTCCAGCTATCAAAGTCCCATATACCAGGACAACTGAGACTCACAGCTTTCCAAACAACTTACCTTCTTAAATCATGACATTCTGTGACAACTCTGGGCCATCACCGGGATTCAGGGTATTCCAAAGATCGGCTTCCTTCTTCCTGGCCTCCCTCCTTCGTGTTGATTCTAGCAGTTGATGTTTAAAGATCAGGATGACAAGAAATAATGCCATTTTCCTCCGCTGCTTTAAAATAAGAATTGTTGAACTCACACATGACTGTCACTCACAGCCCCAATATGCGACTGACACTTTTTACAAAGTTATTTTTTCTTTCAAAACAAGGGTGACAATTCCTGCATAAAATAAATTCTTCATCAACTGGGAAACACAATCACTAGAATTTTTTGGCACACTACATTTGGGAGAAAGAGGTGACTGAGAAGAAAAGAGTTGAATGTCGAGCACATTTGTTTAAAGCAACTTTCCAAGCCGTATCCCAGAGTCAGACAGACCCCATGCAATTTCTTTCTCATTCTGCATCTGTCGTTTCGGTCAGTGTTGATCAATGGTTATAGTGTTGACCCTTGGGCACACTAAGACCCTGACCGTCAAAGGAAGAATAAATACTGTTTGATGCACTGTCCTTCCCAAAGGAAGAAATTAGAACGGAACACTTCAGGAAGATTTGCAACATTAGCTGAAACCTTCATTTTAACCAACTGATCAAAGAAATTAGAATCCAGACTCCTCAGTTCATGTTTAAACTATTACCTCATCTGTAAAGTGAGAACATTCCATTAGAAAGTTTATGAATTTATTTAGCAAAGACTTATTAAGTGCCTAATCTGTGCCAAATGCTTTTAGGATTCTGGAAATAGAGCCATGAACAAAGTCCCTGCACTCAGATGAATTACAGTTAGCAGGAGAGATGGAGATAAAACAAATAATTACATAAATAATTTATAATTGTAATTGTGGTAGGCGTTACAAAGAGCTAGTACAAGATGTTATGAGAAAGTATCATGGGGACAGAGAAACCCAATCTGGGATTCCTAAATCCCAGCAATGAGAGCATGTGCAAAGGTGCTGAGGTGGAGTGGAGCCCAGTCCTTCACAGAAAATGAAAGTAGGAAAACAGAGCTAAAATACACAAGTAACCAGGGATGAGGCCAGAGACCAAGCAGTGATGATCAGAAAGGTCAGAACAATGAGTTTATACTTTATCCAAATAGCAATGGGAAATTGTGGCTAAGAAACCTATTTGTCCCACAATATCTGTCCAAGCCTTCTTATTTCAGCAACAGAGCCCCAGAATCTAGCCAGACACACAGCTGCCCAAATTAAAGACTACATTTCCTAGGCTCCCATGTGACTGAATTCTGGCCAATGAGGTGTAAGCAGAAGTGGTAGAAGCAACTTCTGGGAAGTAAGTGTCTTTAAAGGAGAGGGTGGGGCTTCCCTGGTGGCGCAGTGGTTGAGAGTCCGCTTGCCGATGCAGGGGACGCAGGTTCGTGCCCCAGTCCGGGAGGATCCCGCGTGCCACGGAGCAGCTGGGCCCGTGAGCCATGGCCGCTGAGCCTGCGCGTCCGGAGCCTGTGCTCTGCAACGGGAGAGGCCACGACAGCAAGAGACCCGCGTACCGCAAAAAAAAAAAAAAAAAAAAGAAAGAGTGTAGTCTTCCCCTTTCTCTCAGGTGGGAATGCTGATGTGATCGCAGAAGTTTGAATAGCCATCTGGGACCGTGAAGGTGGAAGCCACACACTGAGGATAGCAATGCTGCAAGGTGAAAAAGCCCAGACGCCTGCCACCTGAGGAGTCACACTAGCCATGGATGGATACCTCTGAGCTTCTACTATGTCAGACAAAAGTACACTGAATAACACATCTATCCAAGCTACTCTGATTTAGACTTCCTGCCAGTCTCTGCTGAGCCTATTCTTAATTGATGTACAACTCATTTCTTAAAGACGGAGTTTGTGATTGACATGTACACGCTACTATATTTAAAATGGATAACCATAAAGGACCTACTGTATAGCACAGGGAACTCTGCTCAATATCCTGTAATAACCTAAGTGGGAAAAGAATTTGAAAAAGACTAAATAAATAAATATTTTTAAAAATAAAAAAAAGAGAGGTCTTTCTTTCATGGTGGGATTATGAGCGCTTAAGTTCACAAATTTCTATCACTTTTATGAGGAACCTGAATATTTAGTATAAGAAACAAAACTGTAACAAAACTTTTGTTTGCTTATTCATTCATTGTTTTATTCATTCACTTAATCATTTTGGCCCCTGCTATGTACAAAGTACTTGTCTTAGATGTTGCAGAAGACAAAATCATAAATAATTTGATGCCTACCCTAAAAGGATTTATAATTTGGAAATACAGGAAGTGGTCACTGGTAAGATGCAGATGACCAAAGAAGAGAGTTAAGGAAAAGCTGATGTTAAGAACATGGACAATTCATAGAGAGAAGAAAACCATCACACACTGAGTGTAAGAGCACTTATAAAGCTATCACATAGCTAAAGCTCGTGTAATGCCTCCACTCCAATTCAGAAACTATCTAAACTAATACTCTAAGGCATGAAGTCTCAGAACAGCAGGAAACTTTAGAGGAACCCAATGTTTGTCGAATTCAATAATTAATAGGATTCTACTGACCTCAGCAGACCACTCAGGCAAAGTAAACAGGCAAAAAAACCATTTCCTTCTTTGAAACCAGGGATTAACAAAGAAAACTCAGCCCAACACTGGGCTTCAAACACCTATTGACAAAATCTGTTTTGTCATTGTCATGGCCCAAAGCTAGTCCCCAATCATATCATAGTTGCTGAGATCTTAAGAGTTAATGCTGTGGATTTACGAGAGAGAAACCTGATCCCATGTTTAGAAATAGAGTTGAAGAGCCATATGCCTAAGCAAACAGTCCTTTTGGACCAGTTATGAGCCCACACCAGCTGAAGGAGGAAGCACACGGAAGATGGCGTGTTATGGAATCTTGGGTGAACGGGCAATAGAGGGAGGGAAGGACTATTTCTGAGCGCCTCTGTGCCAGGAACTGTGTAAAGCACTTTATATAGAAGCTTGTTTAATGTTTTACCAGCTCTGTGGGATATGAATGTTATCTCCTTTTACAGGTAAGGAAACTGAGGCTGAAGAAGATCTGATTTACCCAGGACATGAAACCAGGGCACAACCAGACTGCAATCCAGATGTATTCTGTCCATTAAGTCAGGCTCCATGAAGCTCTCTGGGAGATGGTGTCTTCAGCTGTAAGTTGGAAGTGAGGGCTGTTAGCAGAGAACCTCCAAGGGCATTTTTCTTGTAAAAGTCAAGCTATAGTTCTCCACCTAATAGCCAATAAGACCGTTTCTAAACCTCAGGGGTGCCTTCCTGTCCCAGTAATAACAATCTTCCCTTTGTACTAAATTGATAAATTTAGCATAATAAACCAACTGTCTCTACAGCTATTATTCATCCTAAGACTTGAAAACATCTTAAGATATATGGAAACTGGCACTTTCAAACTTTTATGAGGAAAACAAACAAAATAAGAAAAATTTGACAATATCAACATTTAAAAATTTGGATTCCGGGTAGCTATTTGCTGCTGGGTTATTTCTCTCTGGGGTAAAAGTCTGGAGGTAGGCATTTAAGCTAGTGTAACAGCTCTGTTTCATGAAGTCTTCAGGCACACAGGATTCTCCCAGGCCAGGGCCCTGTCATCCCCATGATGTGGCCCTTGTCTTTGTGGTGTGAGATATGTGCTAGAGCTCCAGACACCACATCTGCATAAAACACATTTTTATTTTTAAACCTATGTAACTGCTGAGGGTCAGTATTCACGTGGTGAAATACATGCTCTTACACACCGCTGGGGGGGGGCTGGTTGTATATTGGTAGAACCTTCCTGGGGGAAAATTTGATAATTTGTATTATGAATAGTAAATATATATACAATCCTTCACCCAGCCTTTCCATTTCTAGGGGTATATTTATCCCTCTCTCACCTTGAATCTCACTGGCCCTGTGACTTGCTTTGACTAACAGAAAGAAGCACAAGTAATGGATTGGGACATCCAAGCTTGGACCTTAAGAGACTTAATGGAGAGTTTCCATTTCTCCCTCTTCGGAGCCAGCCAATGTGCTGTAAAGAAGCCCAGGTTTCACTGCGGAATGATAAGAGACCACGTGGAGAGGGGCCTCGGAGGAGGAGACACTTGTCTTTTTTCTTCCCTTTCCTTTTTTTTTAAAATTGAAGTATAGTTGATTTACAATGTTGTGTTGGCTTCAGGTGTACAGCAGTGTGGTTCAGTTATACATATCTATCTAATCTTTATTTTAAGATTCTTTTCCATTATAGGTTATTACATGATACTGAGTAGAGTCCCCTGTGCCATACAGTAGGTCCTTGTTGGTTATCCATTTTATTATATATAGCAGTGTGGATATGTTAATGCCACCCTCCTAATTTAAGGAGAGACTATCTTTGATGATACAGTCTCAGCAAAGCACTCAGCCAAATGCAGCCACATGTGTGACTCCAGTTACAGCATGTGGACCAGAACTTCCCAGCTGAGCCCAATCAACCCACAGAATCGTGAGAAATAGATCACTGTTGTTGTTTCAAGCCACTAAGCTTTTTCTGAGGTGGTTTGTCATGCAGCAACAGAACTGAAACCATATCTTAAAGAAATAATGAGAGATATCAACAGATATTTATGTACAAGGATGTTCACATAAGTAACAATGGAACATTAGAGTTCATCTAAATGCCTGTGTTGGTCTTCTGTTCTTTTCTTTGGCTACTCAGAATCCATTCCTAATTTTATTTCATAAGAGAACACAGAATTTCCTTTATGGAAACCTTCCTCCTCATTTTCAGGCAGTGTGATTCCAGTGAGGTTTTTCCCCACACGAGGAGTGGACATATGACTCAGACCCGTCACCAGATCCCCCTGGGATTGGTTGAGGGATGCGACATGGCTCACACAATATGGTCACAATCAGTAGATCTCAGACTTGTACAGGAGCTACAGGAAAGAGTTCTTTCTTTCTTTTGAGACTGTTGACAGAATGATTGAAGACAAGAATTCCTAACAGGCTGGGAATTAAATGAACTCCGCATGAGGTAGAGCTGAAAGATGGAGCGAACCAGTTTTAGATGACGTTTTTGAATCCCAAGGCCAAGCTATACACTAGACTTTCTGGGTATAGGATAACCAGTAAAAGTCAGTGGGTATCTTCTATAAATAATTCTTATAAAAGTTCCCATCTGGATAAAAGTCACAGCAAACTTGTAGATGTCTCTTCAAGTACTGTGGTGGGTATCAGCTGTTTTGATCTGCCCACTTCCATTCCCTCAACTTCTTGTAACAGATCCCATTTTTCTTTGGGGAATTGCCTTTCTCTCTTCCATATGGTTTTGGTGGGGCTACAAAACGGAGTATTCTGTTACTCTGGCCACGGTAATCAGTCCAGGAGGAGAGCTTCTGATCGAAGCAGAGCTAATCGGATTCCTTGCATGTGATTTTATACACGGATCATGGGAAAGAGATCTTTCTTTGCCTGAAGGTAGTTCCCTGAGACACAGGAACCTGGACTTCCCTGAAAGCAGACTACCCCTTCCTACCACCAGCAGGGAGCCCCCTTAGGGACAGAAAAATAAAATCAGTGAGAATGAGACCGCTGCACAGAGAGAGGGCGAGAGAGAGAGCAAGCTTGTGACATCACTCAAGTCACTGGATTCAGCCCTGCCCAAAGCAATAGCCACCCCTGGACTTCCCAGTTATATAATAAATTCCCTATTGGAATTGGGTTTCTGTCTCTAGTCATGGAAACACTTACTATGTTAGTACATTATCCAGCTTGTTTTTACATCTGATATCAGAGCCAGAATTCTGACTGGAGGGCTGGCTGCTCCAGTGTTCTAGTCAGTGCTAACAGAGAAGTGCCCCCTCCCCCGCCGCATGCTCACATACGTGCAGTCAGCACAATTCATACAGTCCCTAAACACCTAGTGGCTGTTGAACTAAACTGGCTCCCTGGTTTCCTAGCAACCAAGCTCCCTTTCCCCTTCTTCACACACTAACACCCTTTGTGACATCTCCTTTTCAAGGCTGCCCTTAATGTGTGTGTTTGGGAGGTGGAAAAGGAGAATGCAAGAAAACACACACATATATTTCACCCCAAAACTCGAGACCTGAGACCACATGTGAGGTGGTCTAGCTTACAGATTCAGCACATTCACTGACAGACTAAAAATAGCAAGAGATTTTGCCTTGCTGTTTATTTCTTGCTTGCTTATACCTAATTACTTTTGTAAAATTAATAGTACCTATTTTAATCAGCTTAGAATGTCATAAGTGGCATAGACTGGGTGGCTTTAACAACAGAAATTTATTTCTCACAGCCTGTAGTCTGGAAGACTGAGATCAGGGGAGCAGCATGGTCAGGTTCTGGTGAGAACTCTCTTCCTGGCTTGCAGATGGCCATCTTCTCACTGTGTCCTCACATGGCCTTTCCAATGTACATGTGTGAAGAGAGACAGAGAAAGAGAGAGAGAGAGATCTTCCTCTTCTTATAAGGCCACCAATCTCATCATGAGGGCCCCACCCTCATGACTTAATCTAACCCTAATTACTTCTCAAAGGCCCCTTCTCCAAATACCATCACTTTGAGGGTTAGGACTTCAAGATGAGAATTTTTGGAGGCTGCGAACATTCTGTCCATAATAGAATCTGAATATTATTAAAGTATTTTTCATATTTGTAATTCACACAATATTCATAACAGCCACATAATAGGACAGGCTACGTTTATATCACATTTTACATAATCAAGGAGTCATTAAGGGAGTTGTCCAGAGTCACACAGTCAGAAGACCAGAACACAGTAATCCTCTCGCTGGTGGACTAATTTCATTGTCTTCTGAATTTAGAGGCTTTTAATAATTTTCTCAGTGATATGCAATGTCATCCTAGGCACAGTGATGCTAGGACTGTACAGTGTTTATGCCACTTTTATTTGGCAGTGCCCAAGGCCCTTTCCCTGTGTCTCAGGTTCCACACCATATTATATTGAAATTGGTTAATAAAGAGGTAAATATTGGGATTTCCATGGTGGTGCAGTGGTTAAGAATCCACCTGCCAATGCAGGGGACATGGGTTCGATCCCTGGTCCAGGAAGATCCCACATGCTGCAGGGCAACTAAGCCCATGCACCACAACTACTGAGCCCAAGTGATGCAACTACTGAAGCCCGCGCATCGAGCCCATGCTCTGCAACAAGAGAAGCCACTGCAATGAAGAGCAGGCCCCGCATACCACAACTAGAGAAAGCCTGTGCACAGCAACGAAGACCTAACGCAGCCAAAAATTTTTTTAAATAAAATAAATTAAAAAGTAATAAAATCTCCAAAAAAATAAAAATAAAGAGGTAAATATTGTAATAAGCATGGCTACATAGGGTGCACAGCTTTACAAGAGAGTAGCAGACTGGAATGTCCAAACTAATGTTATTCCCATTCTGTGACATTGGCTGGACTGGCACTTCTGTCCATCCAAAAGCTCCCCTGGAATCTGAGTCAGGCTTGACCCCAGACAATCTCCCTCACCCACCACATCAATCCACCACCAAGAGTCTACCTCCACAGCAGGACTGGTATCTACCTCGTCCCTCCACCTGCACCATCACCAGTTCCTGCCATGGCATCCTAGCTGGGATCTCTACTTCTCCTCTTGCGAGTGTTGCCAAATAACATGCTGAACACCCAGTTAAAGTTGGGCGAACAGATAAGCGATGATTTCAGATAAACAAAGAACGATTCTTTTAAGCATAAGTATGTCCCATATGATATTTGGGACATGCTTATTTGTTGCTAATTTGAATTTCACATTCAACTGGGCATCCTGTATTTTTATTTGTTAATTCTGGCAACCCTGCCTCTTATCTCCCACCACTCCTGTAAAACGCTGAACTGCTCTGTCATTCCCCTGCCTAAATTCTTCAGTATTGTGCCATTGTTCTTAAGAAAAACCCCAACATCTTAACATTAAGTCCTGCAGGATCTAGTCCCTGAAGGTAAATAGTTTGGGTTCTGAAACCAAATTGCTTGGGGGCTTGTTTTTAGTGTAGCACTCAAAGGAGCCTTCCTAGTATCCAGGTCCTAATTGAGTCATCCTCCTATATCCCTCGTTGATCCTTTACTTTCCTATTGTAGCCCTTGTGTGTATGTGGGAGGGGGGAATCATTTGTGCCACATGCCTCAGGTTTCCGAGTAAGGGGACAGCCACTACAGTAGCACTCCGGACCTCCTGCCCCGCCCCTCCTGCCCCGCCCCTAACAGAGGAGCAGCGACTCCTCTGATTGGTGGGTTTGGGAGAAGGAACATCTGCTTGGCCAGTCCCTCCACCTGCAGGGGTTGCTGGTCTGGACGTTTTCTACACCAGCAAGGTAGGCTTGACGGGACAGGCTTAGCCCCTGTGGCCTGAGGTTTTCAGGAGGAGGGGTGGTAAATCCTATTCAGGACATTAACAAGCCCAGCTGGCCATACCCCAGCCATACCCTTCTCAGCAATGAAGATGATACTTTTATCTGCATCTCCTTCTCTGCCTTTTCAGTTTCTAAACCAAGGGGAGAGGGGGGTAGTGATGGCGGGGGTCGGGGTGGGGGCTGGGGGAAACATGTTAATTGTTAGCCTTCCAAATCTTCAGTAGCATTCATTACAATTTGTATTTATATGTTTAGGTTTATTTACGGCTATTTAATATGTAGGGGCCATGTCTGTTTGATTCACTGTTGTATCCCCATGCTTTGCTACAATGCTAGGCACAGATTTCTATCTTTTCAATCTTGTCAATATCAGGACGACTAAAAAATAAACGGGACCTTGCTGCCTACACAGTGCTGCCACCCACAACACTCTGAGCATAATTAAGCCCAGGCCTGGGATGGTAATTGAGCGCTACCTCTGATCCCCTGGTGGTAGCTCTTGGACGCTCAGTGTTGTGAAGGGCCCTGAGGCCGTGCCCAAGCTCATCATAAAATTGCACCATGATTGATTAGTGATGTCTGGCCACACTTGCCGGTGTCATTAGTGTAGGATGGCTGGCATAGGTTTGTCCACCTTGGCTTAGAAACATCTGGGGCTATGATGTCCCCACCACATGCACTCACCCGCCGCAAAGCTAATCTGGGTGGGACTGAGCTACTCTTCTCTTGTGGATACAGGTTTGGCTGTTTGGTTTCCTCCTGCTGGGCTCATCCTACAGCTGAGCAGTCCTGCAAGTACAGCCTCCTCTTTCTTACTGAGTCCAATGGAGGCCAGCAGGCAGTGCCCCCAGGAATTATGAGAGGGTTTCATGGCCCATAAACCTCGCTGCAGTGGGAGGAAACAGGGTGCACACTGGCTTCAGCTGAGGCAAATTGCAAACAGGATCTCTCATGAGACAATTAACTGTAATCCAAAGACCTTCTTTTTTAACACTTGGAGTTCTAAGGGAAGTCTCCTTGGTGTGACCTTGATCTTGAAGTTGGGGCTCTTCTGGCTAATATGGTCTGCTTCCATCAATTCAGGCCAGGCTACTTGCTTTGGTTTCCGAGATTTTTATTTGTGTGTGTGTTTGTGCGCGGTCTTTAGGGAGGTGTGAACTTCACTGGTTGCGGTCCCAAGGACACGTATGTATGTAGCTCCCACCTGTGATGGTCACACCATCCTCCATCACCTCTCAGCCAGTCTCTGCTCTCACACAACTTTCCCCCAGGCTCTCTAGGGTCCTTATCATCACCCGTCCCAGCTGAGGAATCATCTCCTAGCCCAGTGATTCTCAACCATGGCTGCACGTTAGCATCCCTTGGGGAGGCTTTAGATGCTAAACCTAATGCCCAGGTGGCACCCAGACCAACTAGATTAGAATCCCTGGGGATGCAGCCTGCGGTTCAGTAATTTTTAAATCTCCCCAGGTGATTCCAATGTACAGGCAACGATGAGAACCCAGCCCTAGTGTGGACATTCACCAATCACCATTCAGGGATTCAAACTATATAATTCCATGTTAAAAGCAACCTCCATCCTACTGACCTTCGTTAGACACGGGTGGAAGGAACCTCAGAGGCATCCACCATTTATAGAACAGCATTTATTGAAGATGCTCCCCAGCAAGGGAAAAAAAGATTCTGCTGTCAAATTTGGAAAATACTTCATCCTATATATTCCTTCAGAATTACAACACAAGTGAACTCCAGAGGTTCTGATAAATGCAGCAGGGAGAAAAGAGATAGCAGGAATCCATTTAACTTGACCTTAGGTTTCCCAAATTTATTTAAGGACAGCTATTAACACTTCTAGGAACCCACTTGCAAAACACTTAGTCCAGCTCTTTCATTTGACCAAGGCATGGAGGGGTTAAATGATTCAAATATCCGAATACTTAGACAGACCACCCTGGGATGAATATTTGTATTACCAAGGATTGGATTCAGTTTTCCTTTAAATATCTCCCATCAGGAAGCATTAAAGGAGATATTTCCTTTAAATATCTCCCCACCTGCATCTCTGCATTTCTTTACCTAAGACAAGGTAATTAAGATTCAAAGGCCCTAAAGGTCCTAAGGTGACAGCGTTAGGAACCACTGCTGTTTGAATATTAATCTGGCATATAAATACTTTAAATATTAGACTTTATTAATTCAACAAATACATATTGAATGCCTTTCACTGGGGAGTAGCTCCTACATGCATTTAACAGGAGTTAGTACAGCTATGGAGTAACGACAGTAATAACAGCTAAACCTTCCATAGCGCTTATCATGGGCCGACCACTCACAGGCTTTACCTGTATTAACTCGTTTAGCTCTCATCACAACCTCGCTAAGGTTGGGGCCGCTATTATCCCCATTTCACAGCTGAGAAACTGAGCCACAGAGAGATTACATACAAGAATTTGCCCACGGTCATAGAACTAACTAGTCAGTGATGGAGCAGGCCTTCAAACCCAGGCAGTCTGGTTCCAGAGGTCAGGCTCCTAACCATTTCTCTAGACCGTATACTTCATCGTGTGTGGATGATTATTTAAATAGTGAGTACCTTTCTACCCACCAGTTTATTTAATGAGTTTGGCGTGAGGGGTTCCCTGTGTCTCTCACAGTAAAAGTATCTTGCTGCACTGAACGTGATCTATTACTTAAGGATCCTACTCTTGAAACACTACAGACCCTAATGCAAGCTAGCTAATTCATCTGCTGGAGCAGTGATCTCTTCCAATGTTGGGATAAAGACAGTGTGGGCTTCTAAAGAGATGGCATGTTGGCCTCCAACCTAGCAAAATCCCAAGGAAGTGTTCAAGGGCAATTTTAACTCTATGCAATTTCCACCTTAAATCCTGGCTTTAGAACTGAATTCCTATTTGAGATGTGTGTAGTGCTGAGTATTGGATGTAGAAACCCGTCGTTATCCCGGTTCACTTACACCCTTAGTGATTCCCTTCTTCCCTGCTGACACCACCCTGGTTTTTGTTCAGGGCAGCAATGTAGCCAGTCACCACCGACAAATCATTGCTGGTCTCTGACAATCAAGACAATTCTCTTCCTCCCCTCCCAGCCTCCCTCCACAGCAAGGCTGCATGAGGTAGTTCTAGCCAATGAGCTGTGAAGGAAAGTCTTCTGGAGGAATTCTGCATGAGCCAAGACTTTCCTAATAAGGGGAAATAGGACAGACACAGCCTGAGCCATACCTTCCCTTTCTTTCTCCCTTGAATGCAGATATGATGGCTGGAGTAGTGGTACCCATGAGGGAAAACAACAGAGACACCATCCCTGATATCACGGAGCTGTGAACCTGTCAGCAACTGCCCTCTACTGAACTTCTTATGTGAAAAACACAAACCTCAAATTCTTCACATTTCTGTGGTCATATTTCCTTTTATTTGTAGCCAAAAACATTCCTTTACTGATACACCTGCTCCGATGGAGCTCATCATTCAGTTGAGCAGATAGACATTAATTATGTAGCATATACAGAGAGAGCTCTAGCTATATATCTGTTATAATTATATTCAGTTTACAAAGTGAAGTGTGCAAGATATGTCTCTCCATAGTCTTCATAATTCACTTTAACTTTTTATTAAAAGGTCTTTTGCCAGGCAGTGGAAACTTAGTTTCATCAATTCAGGTAGGTCTCCTGCTTTTCCCTGCAGTTGTTTCTAAGGGAAATGGAGGGAGGGTAGGTCATACTGGGGTCAAGATATTGGTGAACATGGGCATCTAATCTCAGCCATCATCTTTCCACGCTAGTTTCCATGGAGACATATTTATCCCATCTGGGCCCCGCATTCCTGACTACAGGCTCCTCTGGGCTCAGCTGTCAGTAACCTCCAGGAACTTCTTAGGTACATAGGGACCACCTGCAGTTCTCATGGCATACGGGGCCTCAGGAAACTGTGGAGCTGCCTAAATCTTCTACTTCTCTGCTCCACCTGGGGCTGTGCTATCCAGTGCAGTAACCAGTGACTGCGTGGGGTTATTTAAATTTAAATTAACTAAAAATTTTTAAAAATTCAGTTCCTCAGTCACACTAGCCGTATTTCAAGTGCTCAAGAGCTACGTTGGCTAGTGTCTACCATATTAGACAGGACAGATATGGAACATTTCCATCACACTGTAGACAAATAGGACTGTGCACTGCTCCCAGGCCCTGCCAGGCCTTTGTGAGGCCCAAAGACCTTGAGATCTTGCCCCAGGCCAAGTTTCCAAAGGGAGACTCTGCTCCCTCCCTTGCCCCAGGCCTTGGTTTAGGAGGAAATGGGCACAAGCCTGGTCTAAGGGGCCCACCTGGACCATCGCTCTCTTCCTTTGTCTCCTCACCCATGAGCTGCTAACCTAGGCAATCCCAGCTCATTCTGAAGGTAGGAGGTCTTGCTGATTCTCATCACATATTCTTCCAAACCTATTGCCTTTGCCAGGCCCTTCCAGACAGGGCCTAAACTTTAAAATCTCAAAATCAAGAAAAAAAAGAAGATACAAATAAACTTATTTACAAAACAGAAATAGACTCACAGACATAGAAAAGAAATTTATGGTTACCAAAGGGGAAAGGGGTGGGGAGGGATAAATTAGAAGTTTGGGATTAACAGAAACACACGACTGTATATAAAATAGATAAACAACAAGGACCTACTGTACAGCACAGGGAACTGTATTCAATATTTTATAACAACCTATGAGGGAAAAGAGGCTGAAAAAGAATAAATATATAAATACATATATATATGATATATATAATATGCATATGTATAACTGAATCACTGTGTTGTACACCTGAAACTAACACAACACTGTAAACTAACACAACACTGTAAATCAACTTCAATTTTAAAAGGAAAGAAAATAAATAAGTAAACAAACAAATAAATAAATAAATCTGAAAATCCAGGATAAGACTCCTTTTCTTCAAAAGTCCACTCTCCCTGAGGCAGAAAGTCCACATGAATAGTTGCAAATGTTACCCCACCACATAATCACACAAAAACTATAGAATTACCAACTGAATGAGGGCCAGGTCAATGGTTCAATGTGAAAATATGACACGGGGATCTGACCCAGTTTTGAGGGAGGGGTTCAGAGAAGGCTGTCTGCTCTCCCTTTGAAACACATATAGAATCTGATTACTTCACTGCACCCCCAGCACCTCAGCCTCACGCACCTCCACCTCTCACCTGTGCATGTCCCGTAGGCACCCCACTGGCTCCCAGCTTCTACTCTTGTCTATGCTCCACACAGAAGCCACGGGAATCCTTCAAAGGCAGAAGTCAAATCACGTGACTTGTCTGCCGAACACCTGCAGCAGCTCCCCTTATCACCTGGGGGAAGAGAGTCCTTACCCTGGCCTGCCAGGCCCTCATGATCTGCAGCCCCTTCCCCGTTACCTTGAGGACCTCATCTCCCTCACTCTCCTGGCCGTTCACACTGCTCCAGCCACCCAGCCCTCCTTGCTCATCCTTGAACAAACCAAGGGCACTCCCGCTTCCAGGGCCTTTGCACCTGCTGTTCATGCCCTCACTTCCTTCCGGTCTCTGCTCCAACGTCCCCCAGCAGAGAAACATTCCTTGCCCACCGGTCTAAAGTAACAATCCCATCCCCACCTCGGCTTCTCCCTCCTTACTGTGCTTTAGTTTTCTTCTTCTTAGCACGTCTAGCCTTGTGACATATTGCATATTTTCACACATGACATGTTCATTTTATGTTTCCCCCAACTAGGATATCCACTCATTAAGAAGGAACATTTTCTCTTCGCCCAGAAGATTGTATGGCACATAGTAAGTGACAGACACAGGAAGGAAGTGACGTTTGGGTTGAGAACTAAAGGGTGAGCAGGAAGGTGAGAGTTGGGGCTGGGGACGCTGTTTCAGGAAGAAGGCAACACTTGTGTAAAGGCCCTGAGGTGGAGGAAGCGTGGATGAATTAAGAGATGGTTGTGGCTGGAGTACAGAGTGATTAGGACCACAGAGCGCAGTGAAGGGTGGCAGGAGGCAGCGACTAGGTCACAAGGACCTCCCAGGCCATGGCTAAGAGCAAGGTGAGGCCAGTAAAGGATATTAAGGTGGACAGGTGGTATATACGCAGATCTGCTTGTTGAAGGCTCCTTCTGGACCTGCAGGGGAAGGGGCAAGATTCCATAATATCCTAGCGAGGGAAGATGGCGGTGGAGAACATTTGATTCGCATTGCTAACATACTGTTTAAGCACAACTTTCTAGGAACACATATTTCACAAGCATCCTTGCGTTAAAAAACAGAAGATAAATGTCTACATAGGTATCAGATATTACAGTCATCTTCAGAGCGGTGCATTTACATTTTATGACTAAAAGTGTGTCTAAGGGATTCAAATAATCTGCTAAGGGTATGTTTCACGTGAACGTATATATTCATAAAAATTGCTACACCTTGGGCAACCCCTGCCTGGAGATGGATTTTCTTGATTTGTACCTTTGATCTTCCAGTTAAGATGTCTAGTCATGCTGACTTCTAAAACCTACCTGAAGATCACACATTCATTATCCACAAACACAGACCCTAGATTTCTACATAATTGTGCATTCCAGGACCAGATTATCTCTGATAGTTCTAGTTATATCTGCCAATTACATGACCATTAAACCGCTTCCTTTGCTTTTTCAGATAAAAGATGATTAAAATTAAAAAGGGCACCTGTTTTCTTAAGGATTATTCTGTCTTTGGGTTATGGAGAGACACTTGAAAACAGTGCTTTTTGTTCAAAATTATGTTTTCAAGGTGATGAAACAGTAAGCCTATTTGATGCGTAACATTTTTTATTTTAGGAGAAAAAGCTGTACAGTTGACCCTCAAACAGCATGGGTTTGAACTGCACAGGTCCACTTATATCCAGATATTTTTCAATAGTAAATATTAATAACATTACGCTATCCACAGTTGGTTGAATCTGAGGATGCAGAACCATGGATACAGAGGACCCGCTTATAGAGAGGACTGACCATAAGTTACACATGGATTTTTAACTGCACGGGCATTGGCACCCTTATCCCTGCCTTGTTCAAGGGTCAACTGTAATTACATACAAAGAATACGTGTCCCTCCTCCTTCTTAGGTTGGGCCCCTACATTCCTTACCTGGTAGTACTTTGTACACTCAGTTAATTACCTGTGTTAGTTAATTACCTGTGTCCATCTTTTTCACCATATTGAGCCCAGAGCCAAGCTGAGCCCAATGCCTAGCACACAGTAGGGCAACAATACAAACTTGTGGCCTGATTGGCTACCCCACTGGTCCCTTCCTGTCCCATCTCACTGGCAGCATGCTTGTCAGTTCCCTGTCAGCTCACACTGACATCAGCACACTCTCCTCCTCGCAGACTGCCTACAGTCTCTGCCCCCGGCAAGCCATTCTGCACATATCTGGCAAATCCACCTGGCTAAAATCCCATGTCCGTTACGTTGCTCACTGAAGGAGTTTTAGTGCAGTGGTTAAAAGGTGGGAGGTAAAACAAACTTATGGTTACCAAGGGGGAAAAGGGGGAGGGATAAACTGGGAGATTGGGATTGACATAAACACACTACTATGTATAAAATAGATAACTAGTAAGGACCTACTGCATAGCACCGGGATCTCTACTCAATACTCTAATGGCCTATAGGGGAAAAGAATCTAAAACAGAGTGGATATATGTATATGTATAACTGATTCACTTTGCTGTACATCTGAAACTAATACAACATTGTAAATCAACTATACTCCAATAAAAAATTTTTTAAAAAAAGTGGGAAGTCTGGAATCAGACTGCATGAATCAAATCCTGGCTTCCATGTTAATAGTTGTGTGACACTGGGCATGTTACTTGACCATTCTTTGTCTTACTTCTCTCGTAGTTAGAATAAGGGTAATATTACAGCCTAGGCTACAGAGTTGCTGTGAAAATTAAATGAAATAAAACATAAAGCACTTATAAAAAGTTTTTTGACATATAGTATCAGTAAATGTTAGAATTTATTAATCTTATTAGTGCTAGAATCAAGTCTAAACTTCTTAGCTTTATCCAAGACATTCTACCATCTGATTTTTAATTTTATCTTTTTCGATTCTACCCCTTCCCCAACCCTGTGAACCATCTGCTGAGGCTGGTAAGTTCTGTCTCTTGTATCTTCAGCTTTCCTCCTTCTGGGACTTTGGTCATGTCTTTCTGTCCCACCGGAATGCCCTCTTACTTCTCTCTCTTTATAGCATTTCCATCCTTCGGGGTGCATGAAAATCCCCCAGCTTCCACAAAGCCCTCCCTGATTTGATCAGGCCCCACTGGCCTCACCTGTAGCCCTTAGGAATCTTGTCCCATATCCCAGTTAAGCAAATACTGCCCAGGGACAACTCATTTTTTTTTCTCATACAACTGAACTGAACAAAATCTCAGTTTATAACACACTATCATCACTGGTCCATGAAGAACCCTTATTTTATCTCACTGCATTTTATTTTTCACTTGTTTTTCTTAAAAGATTTTCTCCTCTATCCTCCATTCCCTATCTCAGTATTCACACAGTATTGTACTCTGTATCTCATCCTGTTTATTACTTTTCCACCTTAACAACTTCTCTTTAAGATCTATCCATGCTGATATATAGATGTAGATGGATCTCCTATCATCTATCTATCTATCTATCTTTTATTCCTTGTAGCAGCTGAATCATATTTCATTCTTTTTGCTTAGACTGAATTTTATTTCTCCATTCTCTCATTGAAGGGCATTGAGGTTGTTTCAAGTTTTTTGTTGTTATGAATAATTCTGGGATGAAAATCTTTTAGTTCTCAATTTGTGTGTCTGTTAATTCCTTTATTCAACAAGTGTTCATCAGGTGTCTACTCTATGCTCCATACTACTAGGTTCTGCAGATACAGCATGAACAAAAATAGACAAAGTCCCTTCCCTTCTTTTAGTAGGAAGAGTGAATAAATAGACAATATATAATGCTAGGTTATGATAAGTGCAAAGAAGACAATAATTCAGGATAAGAGGACAGAGAGCAATGAAGCATGCTGTTTCAGATCGAGGGGCCAGGAAAGGCCCCTCCAAGACTGTGGTGGCATTTGACAGAGACATGAATGAGGTGAGAGAGCAGGCTGTGCTGATATGGGGGGAAAGAGCATTCAGACAAAAGGAACAGCAAGTGCAAAGGCCCTGAGGTGAGAATGGGCAAGGCTGTTCCAGGGAGAGCAGCGGGTGCAGCTAAAGCAGAGAGAGTGAGTGGAGGATGATAAGACATGAGATCACAGGGAAGCCAGGGTCCAATCAGATGGAAGAGTCCTCTGGGCCACAGTAAGGACTGCAGCTTCCATTCCGAGTGAAGTGGGGAGGGTTTTGAGGAAGAGAATGACAAGATCTGACTGACTTTTGAAAGACACCCTGGCAGGGACTTCCCTGGTGACCCAGTGGTTAAGACTCATGCTACCACTGCAAGGGGCATAGGTTCGATCCCTGGCTGGGGAACTAGGATCCCACATGCCGCACACGGCCAAAAAAAAAAAAAAAAGCAAAAGAAAGACACCAGGCAGCTGGGTGGAGAACAGACTGGAGAAGAGTGAGGGTAAGGGGGAGAGTCCAGTTAGGACGTCATTGCAGTGGTCCTGGGAAGAGACCATGGTGCTTGGGCAGGGTGGTAGTGGAGGGGGTAGGGAGAAGGGGTGGGAATGCCACAGCATATTTGGAAGGTGGAGCCAGTAAGATTTGCAAGAGGCTTGGATGGGGGGCTGTGAGAGGAGGAGAAGAATCAAGGGTGACCCTGAGAGCTCTGACCTGAGCAGCTGGTAGGATGGGTTACCATTAACTAAGAAGAAGAAGAAGAAAACAGGGTTGGAACAGTTTTCAGTGATAGATCAATAGTCTGGTTTTGAACATTTTAAGTCTGAAATGCTTATTAGACATCCAAGTAGAGCTGTCAAGTAGGAAGTTGGCTTCTGGAGTTTGGGATCAAGGTCTGTGCTGGAGATAAACTTGGGAAGTCATCCTGGCATATGTGATCCTTAAAGCCAAGATTACCTAGGGAGTGAGTGTAGACTGGAAAGAGAACAGGGCAACATATGGAGTCTGGAAAGGCTATGAGGACCAGCAAAGGAAAGTGAGAAGCAGAGGCCATGAGAAGAAGAACCTAGCAAAAGAAAAGCGTCCCTGGGGCAGTGAAGAAAGGGCTTGAGGAGGTGGAGGAAACCATCAATGGTGCCAGATGATGTGGATGGGCCCAGTCAAGGGGAAGGCTGAGAATTATAGACAATTCTTCGGAGAAATGTTGCTGTAGAGGAGAGCATACAAATGGAGCAGAACGTAGAGGGGAATGTATAAAAGAGGGAAGTTTTCTTTCCTTTTTTCCTCCTTTCTGCCCCCCTCCTTCTCTTCTCCCTCTTCCTCCTCACACAGCACTCATACCAGCATAAGGGCTTCAACAGCATGCTGATGTGAATGATCCCACAGGGAGGGGAAAAACTGACGATGCAGAAGAAGGACAATCCAGGTTCTTTTTTAAAATAATTACTTAATTTACTTAGTTAGTTTTGGCTGCGTTGGGTCTTCGTTGCTGCACGTGGGCTTTCTCTAGTTGCGGCGAGTGGGAGCTACTCTTCGTTGTGGTCTGCGGGCTTCTCATTGCGGTGGCACCTCTTGTTATGGAGCACGGGCTCTAGGCGCACGGGCTTCAGTAGTTGTGGCACATGGGCTCAGTAGTTGTGGCTTGCGGGCTCTAGAGCACAGGCTCAGTAGTTGTGGTGCATGGGCTTAGTTGCTCCGCGGCATGTGGGATCTTCCTGGACCAGGGCTTGAACCCGTGTCCCCTGCATTGGCAGGCAGATTCTTAATCACTGTACCACCAGGGAAGCCCACAATCCAGGTTCCTGAGGAGGCGAGAGAGACAGGAGGAGTTGGGGTAGGAAGGGAGGAAGGCAGAGGATAAGGGCACACTTACTGGTCAGTTGATAGATGCGGTGATGGAAGTGCACGGAAATATTTTCTGTTTGCTTCTGTTTTTTTCAGTTCAGTAAAAGTGAGGTCATCAGCAGAATGTGACGAAGCAAGAGTGGGTATCAGAGGAGAGAAGTTAAAAAGGAGAGAGATGGACTTGAGGCATGTGGTTGGATTAGCAGGAGCACTGAAGACTGATTCGTAGAGCAGATAGGATGGGGGTGTGAGAGTCTGTGCGGGGCACGTGCAGAGGAGAGCATCTGTGAGACTGCAGGGCGTGCAGGTACACAAACCCACGGAGCACTGTGAATTGTTCTCCAGAATGCCTGCATAGCGTGTCCATTTCTCCACATTCTCACAAGCACTTTATAAAATCCAGAGTTTTAATGTTTGCCAAATGTTTGGGGGTATAGTGGCAGCTCCCTACATAGTTTTCATTCCTCTGATCACTTTAATTTGAGGGTCTTTCCCACGCTTGTTATTCTTTCCTGTTTCCCTTTCTGTGAAATGCTTATTACATCCATCCTGATTTGGGTTCCCCTGAAGGCAGACCCTCAAAGACTTGAGTGCAAGTGAGGGGGTAAAGATGGTGAGAAAAGGAAGGAGAAAACCAAAAACAGGGTGGGTTGTGAGAAGTTGCTGCTGTGGGCACCCGAGGCTGAGTCCTGCTGGGGACCCTCTGAGGAGCCATGCTGAACACTCTAGTCAGGATTGTCCCACCAACAAATGAGGAAGCTGAGCTACTTATAGGCTACCCCCTGGTTCTCACCGGTTGAGGGCTGCCTGTGGGCAGATTCAGCCACCAGCCCTTCCAGTTTGCAGAGCACCTAAATTGAGCATCTCCCACAGTGCCTGAGAGAACCTTCAGACCCAGAGAGAAAGTTTCCCACACTGAGGTGGGAACTCATTGTCCAGCACAGCTGCTGGTGAACCCAGAGGAGGGTCGAGGGATGTGGGCAGGATATTGCTACAATATCCTTTGCTTTATCTGACTTTCAGGAGTTATCTGTATTTTCTAAATAGTTCTGTGTCAGTTATTACCACTTTGTCACCCCAATCTATCACCTGTCTGTTCACTTAGTTTATGGTATCAGAAATTCTTAATTTTGTTATCATTAACTCCATCAACTACCTACTTCATGATTTTCACTTTTGGGGATCTTACGAAATCCTTCTCCCTTCTGATGTCACAAAAAATATTCTACACTTTCTTCTAATAGATGTGTAGCTTTACCTTCCATATTTGACTTTTAACTGACATAAAGTTTATTTTTTTGTTTATAGAAGAAGGTAGAGATCTCATCCTAGTTTTCCCCATATGGTGAAACCAGTTTTCTAGAGACTATTGATGAATAATCCATCTTCCCACTCCAGGGCTATGATGCACATACATACAGCAAGCTCTCATGCACAGAAGGGTTGGTCATAGTCTATCCATTTGGTATCTGTTCAGCTCTTCAATCCATTCTTTATTTTGGCAATTATATTATATCCAGTATCTTTGGTTGACTCTCCTTCAAAACCACCAATTCTTGTTTTATACTTGCTATGTCTTATGTAAGATTAAGATTCCTGTTTATGTCTGTCAGTAGGTCTCCTCCTTCTGCTGTAGGTTTTTCTGCTTGTGGTTGTTCTCTCACAGTACTTGTTTTCTTAAATTGTCCCATGATTTTTGACTATGGGTTTATCTTCAGTCCTTTGAGACCATTAACTACCTCTACTTCTGAGGTCTAACTGGGAGAAGTAGCAAAAGCCATGGCAGGTGGGTGTGGGGAATGGGTGAGATACATCTCACAGACGACTGCTCTTCCTACTGATGGCCAACCTTAATAACACCCAGTTTTCCTCTGGGTACCTCCCTCCCCCTCAGTCCAAGCACCAATATCCTCCTGGGACAGCTGTCCCATCTGCCCATAGCGGCAGTCCCCCTGCCAGCCAAACTGTCTCTTAATCTGTCATCTCTGACTACCCATGCCCCACTCCTACCTAAGACTTCTTTTTTCCAAACAAAACATCCCAAGAGCCTACAATCATTCCTCGTGTCATGGTTTTCAAACTCCTGATTACTCGCCAGTGGGCATATTTTAATTCGTCACTGTACTTCTCAAGACGTGGTATCCAGACTGAAACACAATGCTCTGGGTGTTCATATGATAACATTTCGCCAGGTAAATATCAAGGTGGTAAAAATTCTTTGTGTCCTTTCTTTAAACCAGGAAGTTTTCAGTGAAATACTTTAATTGTTATGTCTCTAAGAGGTAGTCATAAGATGTGAGAAAATTATCCTAGCAAAGAAGAATGAGATTATTCTAATCACAGAATGGACAGCAAGGGAAGAATGGATGAGATGGAATGATTAAAAGAAGAATAAGAAGCAGCCTCATTATTGTCAGCCACCCTGGGACAGAGAAATCATGAGGAAGCCAAGGAGAAGACACAATGAAATCCAGAAAAAGAATGAAGGGTGTGGGTTTATGAATGGGGAAAAGGAAGATTCTGGAGTTTGGAAAATTCCAGAAAGAATTAAATTCAGAAATGTGAAACTCTGGAAAAGAAAAGTGGAAACATTCATGAAATTTCCCAATTCATTTTTGAGTGTAGTTTTAAAAATGAAAAAAGGATGGATTATCTTTTTAAGTGAGTAAAATTCACAATATAAATTATTTGCATATTGCTATCTAACTTCTGTTTGCTAAAAAATTACTTTTAAAAGCTATATAGGAGAGGGGGAAGATGGTGGAAGAGTAAGACGTGGAGAACACCTTCCTCCCCACAGATACATCAGAAATACATCTGCATGTGGAACAACTCCTACAGAACACCTACTGAACGCTGGCAGAAGACCTCAGGCCTCCCAAAAGGCAAGAAACTCCCCAAGTACCTGGGTAGGGCAAAAGAAAAAAGAATAAACAGAGACAAAAGAATAGGGACGGGACCTGCACCAGTGGGAGGGAGCTGTGAAGGAGGAAAGGTTTCCACACACTAGAAGCCCCTTCGCGGGCGGAGACTGCGGGTGGCGGAGCGGGGAAGCTTCGGAGCCGCGGAGGAGAGAGCAGCAACAGGGGTGCGGAGGGCAAAGCGGAGAGATTCCCGCACAGAGGATCGGTGCCGACTGGCACTCACCAGCCCGAGAGGCTTGTCTGCTCACCCGCCAGGGCGGGCGGGGTTGGGAGTTGAGGCTCGGGCTTCGGTCCGAGCGCCAGGAGAGGACTGGGGTTGGCGGCGTGAACACAGCCTGAAGGGGTTAGTGCACCACCGCTAGCCGGGAGGGAGTCCGGGAAAAGTCTGGAACTGCCGGAGAGGCAAGAGACTTTTTCTTCCCTCTTTGTTTCCTGGGGCGCGAGGAGTGGGGATTAAGAGCGCTGCTTAAAGGAGCTCCAGAGACGGGCGTGAGCCGCGGCTAAAACCGCGGACCCCAGAAACGGGCATGAGACGCTAAGGCTGCTGCTGCTGCCACCAAGAAGCCTGTGTGCAAGCACAGGTCACTCTCCACACACCCCTTCCGGGGAGCCTGTGCAGCCCGCCACTGCCATGGTCCCGGAATCCAGGAACAACTTCCCCAGGAGAAGGCAGGGCACGCCTCAGGCTGGTGCAACGTCACGCTGACCTCTGCCGCCGCAGGCTCGCCCCGCACTCCGTGCCCCTCCCTCCCCCCGGCCTAAGTGAGCCAGAGCCCCCGAATCAGCTCCTTTAACCCCGTCCTGTCTGAGCGAAGAACAGACGCCCTCCAGCGACCTACATGCAGAGGCGGGGCCAAATCCAAAGCTGAGCCGCAGGAGCTGTGCGAACAAAGAAGAGAAAGGGAAATCTCTCCCAGCAACATCAGAAGCAGCAGATTAAAGCTCCACAATCAACTAGATGTACCCTGCATCTGTGGAATACATGAATAGACAACGAATCATCCCAAATTGAGGAGGTGGACTTTGAGAGCAAGATTTATTATTTTTTCCCCTTTTCCTCTTTTTGTGAGTGTGTATGTGTATGCTTCTGTGTGAGATTTTGTCTGTATAGCTTTGCTTTCACCATTTGTCCTAGGGTTCTGTCTGTCCGTTTTTGTTTTTTCTTTTTTAAAAAAATTTTTTCTTAATAATTATTTTTTATTTTAATAACTTTATTTTATTTATCTTACATTATTTTATTTTATCTTTTTTCCTTCTTTCTTTCTTTCTTTTTCTTTCTTTCTACTTTTTCTCCCTTTTATTCTGAGCCGTGTGGATGAAAGGCTCTTGCTGCTGCAGCCAGGAGTCAGTGCTGTGCCTCTGAGGTGGGAGAGCCAACTTCAGGACACTGGTCCACAAGAGACCTCCCAGCTCCACGTAATATCAAACACTGAAAATCTCCCAGAGATCTCCATCTCAACACCAACACCCAGCTTCACTCAATGACCAGTAAGCTACAGTGCTGGACACCCTGTGCCAAACAACTAGCAAGACAGGAACACAATCCCACCCATTAGCGGAGAGTCTGCCTAAAATCATAATAAGGCCACAGACACCCCAAAACACACCACCAGACGTGGACCTGCCCACCAGAAAGACAAGATCCAGCCTCATCCACCAGAACACAGGCACTAGTCCCCTCCACTAGAAAGCCTACACAACCCACTGAACCAACTTTAGCCACTGGGGACAGACACCAAAAACAATGGGAACTACGAACCTGCAGCCTGCAAAAAGGAGACCCCAAACACAGTAAGATAAGCAAAATGAGAAGACAGAAAAACACACAGCAGATGAAGGAGCAAGATAAAAACCCACCAGACCTAACAAATGAAGAGGAAATAGGCAGTCCACCTGAAAAAGAGTTCAGAATAATGATAGTAAAGATGATCCAAAATCTTGGGAATAGAATAGAGAAAATGCAAGAAACATTTAACAAGGACCTAGAAGAACTAAAGAGGAAACAAGCAGTGATGAACAACACAATAAATGAAATGAAAAAGACTCTAGATGGGATCAATAGCAGAATAACTGAGGCAGAAGAACGGATGAGTGACCTGGAAGATAAAATAGTGGAAATAACTACTGCAGAGCAGAATAAAGAAAAAAGCATGAAAAGAACTGAGGACAGTCTCAGAGACCTCTGGGACAACAATAAACGCACCAACATTCGAATTATAGGGGTCCAAGAAGAAGAAGAGGAAAAGAAAGGGACTGAGAAAATATTTGAAGAGATTATAGTTGAAAACTTCCCTAATATGGGAAAGGAAATAGTTAATCAAGTCCAGGAAGCACAGAGAGTCCCATACAGGATAAATCCAAGGAGAAACATGCCAAGACACATATTAATCAAACTGTCAAAAATTAAATACAAAGAAAACAGATTAAAAGCAGCAAGGGAAAAACAACAAATAACACACAAGGGAATCCCCATAAGGTTAACAACTGATCTTTCAGCAGAAACTCTGCAAGCCAGAAGGGACTGGCAGGACATATTTAAAGGGATGAAGTAGAAAAATCTACAACCAAGATTACTCTACCCAGCAAGGATCTCATTCAGATTTGATGGAGAAATTAAAACCTTTACAGACAAGCAAAAGCTGAGAGAGTTCAGCACCACCAAAACAGCTTTAAAACAAATGCTAAAGGCACTTCTCTAGGCAAGAAATACAAGAGAAGGAAAAGACCTACAATAACAAACCCAAAACAATTAAGAAAACGGGAATAGGAACATACATATCGATAATTACCTTAAATGTAAATGGACTAAATGCTCCCAGCAAAAGACACAGACTGGCTGAGTGGATACAAAAACAAGACCCATATATATGCTGTCTACAAGAGACCCACGTCAGACCTAGAGACACATACAGACTGAAAGTGAGGGGATAGAAAAATATATTCCATGCAAATGGAAAGCAAAAGAAAGCTGGAGTAGCAATTCTCAAATCAGATAAAATAGACTTTAAAATAAAGACTATTAGAAGAGACAAGGAAGGACACTACATAATGATCAAGGGACCGATCCAAGAAGAAGATATAACAATTGTAAATATTTATGCACCCGACATAGGAGCACCTCAATACATAAGGCAAATACTAACAGCCACAAAAGGGGAAATCGACAGTAACACATTCATAGTAGGGGACTTTAACACCCCACTTTCACCAATGGACAGATCATCCAAAATGAAAATAAATAAGGAAACACAAGCTTTAAATGATACATTAAACAAGATGGAGTTAATTGATATTTATAGGACATCCCATCCAAAAACAACAGAATATACATTTTTCTCAAGTGCTCATGGAACCTTCTCCAGGATAGATCATATCTGGGGTCACAAATCAAGCCTTGGTAAATTTAAGAAAATTGAAATTGTATCAAGTATCTTTTCCAACCACAATGCTGTGAGACTAGATATCAATTACAGGAAAAGATCTGTAAAAATTACAAAGACATGGAGGCTAAACAATACACTACTTAATAACGAAGAAATCAAAAAATACCTAGAAACAAATGACAATGGAGACACGAAGACCCAAAACCTATGGGATGCAGCAAAAGCCATTCTAAGAGGGAAGTTTATGGCAATACAATCCTACCTTAAGAAACAGGACACATCTCGAATAAATAACCTAACCTTGCACCTAAAGCAATTAGAGAAAGAAGAACAAAAAGAAACCCAAAGTTAGCAGAAGGAAAGAAATCATAAAAATCAGATCAGAAATAAATGAAAAATAAATGAAGGAAACGATAGCAACGATTAATAAAACTAAAAGCTGGTTCTTTGAGAAGATAAACAAAATTGATAAACCATTAGCCAGACTCATCAAGAAAAAAAGGGAGAAGACTCAAATCAATAGAATTAGAAATGAAAAAGGAGAAGTAACAACTGACACTGCAGAAATACAAAAGATCATGAGAGATTACTACAAGCACCTCTATGCTAATAAAATGGACAACCTGGAAGAAATGGACAAATTCTTAGAAATGCACAACCTGCCAAGACTGAATCAGGAAGAAATAGAAAATATGAACAGACCAATCACAAGCACTGAAATTGAAACTGTGATTAAAAATTTTCCAACGAACAAAAGCCCAGGACCAGATGGCTTCACAGGCGAATTCTATCAAACATTTAGAGAAGAGCTAACACCTATCCTTCTCAAACTCTTCCAAAATATAGCAGAGGGAGGAACACTCCCAAACTTATTCTACAAGGCCACCATCACCCTGATACCAAAACCGGACAAGGATGTCACAAAGAAAGAAAACTACAGGCCGATATCACTGATGAACATAGATGTAAAATTCCTCAACAAAATACTAGCAAACAGAACCCAACAGCACATTAAACGGATCATACACCATGATCAAGTGGGGTTTATTCCAGGAATGCAAGGATTCTTCAATATACGCAAATCAATCAACGTGATACACCATATTAAAAAATTGAAGGAGAAAAACCATATGATCATCTCAATAGGTGCAGAAAAAGCTTTCGACAAAATTCAACACCCATTTATGATAAAAACCCTGCAGAAAGTAGACATGGAGGGAACTTTCCTCAACATAATAAAGGCCATATATGACAAACCCACAGCCAACATCGTCCTCAATATGAAAAACTGAAAGCATTCCCACTAAGATCAGGAACAAGACAAGGCTGCCCACTCTCACCACTCTTATTCAACATAGTTTTGGAAGTTTTAGCCACAGCAATCAGAGAAGAAAAGGAAATAAAAGGAATCCAAATCGGAAAAGAAAAAGTAAAACTGTCACTGTTTGCAGATGACATGATACTATACATAGAGAATCCTAAAGATGGTACCAGAAAACTAGTAGAGCTAATCAATGAATTTGGTAAAGTAGCAGGATACAAAATTAATGCACAGAAATTTCTGGCATTCCTATACACTAATGATGAAAAATCTGAAAGTGAAATCAAGAAAACACTCCCATTTACCATTGCAACAAAAAGAATAAAATATCTAGGAATAAACCTACCTAAGGAGACAAAAGTACTGTATACAGAAAATTATAAGACACTGATGATAGAAATTAAAGATGAAACAAATAGATGGAGAGATATACCATGTTCTTGGATTGGAAGAATCAACATTGTGAATATGACTCTACTACCCAAAGCAATCTACAGATTCAATGTAATCCCTATCAAACTACCACTGGCATTTTTCACAGAACTAGAACAAAAAATTTCACAATTTGTATGGAAACACAAAGGACCCTGAATAGCCAAAGCAATCTTGAGAACAAAAAATGGAGCTGGAGGAATCAGGCTCCCTGACTTCAGACTATACTACAAAGCTACAGTAATCAAGACAGTATGGTACTGGCATAAAAACAGAAAGATAGATCAATGGAAGAGGACAGAAAGCCCAGAGATAAACCCACGCACATATGTTAACCTTATCTTTGATAAAGGATGCAGGAATGTACAGTGGAGAAAGCACAGCCTCTTCAACAAGTGATGCTGGGAAAACTGGACAGGTACATGTAAAAATATGAGATTAGAACACTCCTGAACACCATACACAAAAATAAGCTCAAAATGGATTAAAGACCTAAATGTAAGGCCAGAAACTATCAAACTCTTAGAGGAAAACATAGGCAGAACACTCTGTGACATAAATCACAGCAAGAAACTAACACATGTGTTAGTTTCTGCATTAGTTTTGACCCACCTCCTAGAGAAATGGAAATAAAAACAAAAATAAACAAATGGGACCCAATGAAACTTAAAAGCTTTTGCACTACAAAGGAAACGTTAACCAAGACCAAAAGACAACCCTCAGAATGGGAGAAAATATTTGCAAATGAAGCAACTGACAAAGGATTAATCTCCAAAATTTATAAGCAGCTTATGCAGCTCAATAACAAAAAAACAAACAACGCATTCCAGAAATGGGCAGAAGACCTAAATAGACATTTCTCCAAAGAAGATATACAGATTGCTAACAAACACATGAAAGAATGCTCAACATCATTAATCATTAGAGAAATGAAAATCAAAACTACAATGAGATATCTTGTTACACTGGTCAGAATGGCCATCATCAATAAATCTAGAGACAGTAAATGCTGGAGAGGGTGTGGAGAAAAGGGAACACTTTTGCACTGCTGGTGGGAATGTGAATTGGTACAGCCACTATGGAGAACAGTATGGAGGTTCCTTAGAAAGCTACAAATAGAACTACCATATGACCCAGCAATCCCACTACTGGGCATATACCCTGAGAAAACCATAATTCAAAAAGAGTCATGTACCACAATGTTCATTGCATCTCTATTTACAATAGCCTGGAGATAGAAGCAACCTAAGTGTCCATCATAGGATGAATGGATAAAGAAGATGTGGCACATATATACAATGGAATATTACTCAGCCATAAAAAGAAACGAAATTGAGTTATTTGTAATGAGGTGGATAGACCTAGAGTCTGTCATACAGAGTGAAGTAAGTCAGAAAGACAAAGACAAATACCGTATGCTAACACATATATATGGAATTTTAAAAAAAAATGTCATGAAGAACCTAGGGGTAAGACAGGAATAAAGACACAGACCTACTGGAGAACGGACTTGAGGATATGGGGAGGGGGAAGGGTAAGCTGTGACAGAGTGAGAGAGTGGCATGGACATATATACACTACCAAACATAAAATAGATAGCTAGTGGGAAGCAGCCGCATAGCACAGGGAGATCAGCTCGGTGCTTTGTGACCACCTAGAGGGGTTGGATATGGAGGGTGGGAGGGAGCGAGATGCAAGAGGGAAGAGATATGGGAACATATGTATATGTATAACTGTTTTACTTTTTTATAATGCAGAAACTAACACATCACTGTAAAGCAATTATACTGCAATAAAAATGTAAAAAAGAAGAAAAGCTATATAACAAGAATATTTCCATGTAAAACTATTTAGAGTAATGTCTGCAACTAACTGTGCTTTTGGCAGATGAAACCAACTTGTTTTGAAATTTAAGAATATTTCCATTTTCAAATATAGGAGAAGATAAAATGAAAAATTTTATTAAGAAAGGGAAAGAATTTTCCTGTTGGCTAATTCACACTACCCTTTTGTGGATCCTCGTTTCAAAAGTATGGGGGCTTATATGTGTTTGTGGAATGAAAGGGGAAAGAACAAGTAAATAAGTGAAAAAGAAGATGAAAAAAGAAAGAAAGGGGAGGTGGAAAGAAGGAAGGAAGAAGGGAAGTGTGCAGGTAGTACTATCGGGATTCCGGACATCAGTACCATGAAGGTGCCTTCAGGAGTAGCCCTGTTGAATCATGGTGCTTAGGAGGAGTTTCCAACAAGCACTTGCAGACTCTTACTTTAACCTTCTTTTGGTCCTCTGTTTCCCTCCTGAAGCCACTCCGGCCAGGCACTCCCCACTACCACGCCACCAGACAGGGTACCCAGTGATCTCCACTTTGCTAAACCCAACACATGGCCGCCTCTCAACCCTCATCTCTTTGACCCGTTGGCAGCAGTGACATCCAGCTGACCATCTGGAATTCCACACTTGCTGCCTTTCCTCCTCTTCTGCCTTGCTGGATGCTCCTCCTGGGGGTCTTTTGCTGGTTCCTCCTCATCTCCCTGATCTCCAGCTGTGCCCCAGGGCTCAGTCCTTAGACTTTTCTTTAAAAAAAAAAAATTTTATTTTATTTATTTATTTACTTGGCTGAGCCAGGTCTTAGTTGAGGCATGAGGGATCTTCGTTACAGCATGCGGGATCTTTAGTTGAGGCATGTGAGATCTTTAGTTGCGGCATGCGGGATCTAGCTCCCTGACCAGGGGTCAAACCTGGGCCCCCTGCATTGGGTGCTCGGAGCCTTAACCATTGGACCACTAGGGAAGTCTCTTTGACTTTTCTTTTTGTATCAACATTTGTTGCCATCTATATGTTGACTCCCTACTTTTCACCTGACTGTAAGTCTTTAGAGAATGCTAAAAATGAAAATGTTATGTATACTGTGGTAGACAGAATAATGCTCCCCCCTCATTGTCATAATCTTCAGGACCTATAAGTATGTTATTGCCATGGACTGAATTGTATCCCCTCCACAAAATTCATATGTTGAAGCCCTAAACCCCCAGTGTGGCTGTATCTGGAGATAAAGCCTATTAGGAGGTAATTAAGGTAAATGAGATTATAAGGTAGAGCCTTGATCCAACAGGATTAGTATCTCTTTAAGAAGAGAGAGCTTGCTTCCTTAGCCATGTGAGGACACAGTGAGAAGGCCACAAGTCAGAGAGAACTCTTACCAGGAGATAAATCCACCACCACCTTGCTCTTGGCCTTCCCAGTCTCTGAACTGTGAAAAAATTAATTTCTGTTGTTTAAGCCATCCAATCTATGGTATTTTGTTATAGTGGCCCAAGCAGATGGATAGTCACCTTACAGGGCAAAAGGGACTTTGCAGCTGTGATTAAGCTAAGGATCTAGACATCACAGATTGTCCTGGAATATTCAAATGGGCCCAATGTAATCACAAGAGACCTCATAAGAGAGAAGCAGGAGGGTTGGAGTTAGAGGAGATGTGAGGACAGAAACAGAGATCAGAGAGAGGTCTGAAGATGCTGTAGTGCTGGCTTTGAAGATGGAGATGCATCAAAAATGAAAGACAGCTTTACTGGACAGAGGGATGGATAGATACTTAGATGTGTGGTGAAGCAAAGATAGCAAAATGTTAGTGGTAGAATCTAGGTGGTGGTTTTGCAGGTGCTAACTTAAAATTCTTTCAACTTTTTCTCTGTGTTTCAAGTTTAAAAAAATAAGATGTTGGGGAAAAGCAAAAAAAAATTAGGTAGATATTATCATTTTTCCAAAATTTCTGTTATTTTGCTTTCAGAAAGGAAAAACATGTCTTCTCCTTGCTTCTTCTCTCACAAAGGTCTTGAATTTTTCTGGAAGTTATGTTTCTACTTATTTACACTGCCTGGTCCCCCTGATGCTCGTATTTTAGAAAGGGCCTCAACACAGCAGAGGTAATCAGACCCTGTGGGGGCTGAAGATCTAACCTTGACATCAACAGCAACAAGCAGTAATCAACTGGGTTAACTAGCCTGAGGAAAAAGGTATGTAACCCCACGGAATGCTAACATGCGGGTTTGCAAATGAACCAACTTGTAATTTCTCAAGCCGGAACTAAAAGATATACTCTGAAAATTGATAACTATCCTGACTTCAAGGGGAAAAAAACGGGAAAAAAAATTGATGTTACTTTTGAGAAGAACGATATCCCGCTCCCACCTTTATGAGAAAATTCTTATTTTCATAGGGAATACTGTTGGGCAATTAAAGAAGCAAGCAGTGTCTGTGGGCCTTTTGGTCCATTAGGGAGTAAGATCAGAAAATCTGTGGATGTGACTTCTTGAGTTAGAAGTCTGCCCTTTTGTGTATCTCAATAGCTACAGAAGCCATAGCATGGAGGATGTGAGGAGAAATGTCTTCTTTGGAATATTTTCTGATACAGGAGTGGGGGTACGGGTCGGGGTGGTCATATTTTCATATATTAACTGCTGTCTCCCATACCCAGTAATGACTTCTGTCAGTGAAAAAATGTTGCCTGCAATATCAGTAAACAAATGATGTTGCAGCCATCAAGCCATCACATTACAGCTGCCCCGACGGTGGGTCCTGATGGAACTCAGGATGGAAACAGGATGCCCACCATTTAGCAGTCAGCTGCTGCAGCCACCCCCGACGGTGCACCCTGAGGAGACTCAGGATGAAAAAGCACAGGATACTGGCCCCAGAGAGCTGAGGTGCATATCAAAGGAATGATTTCAGTGAGCCCAGACTCTTGCAGCTTCCCATACGTAGAAAAGCGCTAAATTCATTAACTTGCGATGTCTGGTTTTCTTTAATTAACAGCAATCTTCTGATGTTCCGACTACCTGGTCTTTGTTGCAAAAACTCCTGTGTATTCTGGCTCCCCACCTGCCTCTTCTGAGCAGTCCCTCAGAGTAATCTGAGAGGCTGTGTCCCAGGCTTAAGTCCTCAGTTTTGTCCAAAAAATAAAACATAATTCTCAACTTTTAGGTTGTGTAATTTTTTTCAGTTGATACTTCTTTTTCTTACTCTACAATTTCCCCCAGCATCACTGCCTGGTGAGGGCAGGCTGAGAGGCCTGTGGGTTTCCGCCTGAGAAGGCAGACTGCAGAGTATTTCCAGTCCAGTTCTGGGCTTTTTGAGTTGCTAAGCAGGCCTTTCAAATCCATGACAGAAAAACAGAGGTTCTCATTTACAAAAGCTGTGCTTTTTGAGAGAGAAAATAGTTCTGAGTTACAAAATGTTGGAGTGTCAAAAACAAAGGTCTGAAGCAATCTGGGCATATAGTGTATACAAACCATATACACTTGCCATCTTGCCAGGAGCTAAGACAAAGCCAGACCGCTCTTTGGGTAAGGCTAAGTCTTCACTACATGCTTCCCCTCTCCACACCTCAGTTTCCTCATCGGGGAGTAGAACGTAAAATACTGACCTTGCTGCCTTGTTGTCAGGATTAGGGGACGTTCCTGGCACAGTCTCTGGCTCCCATTTTTTCCTTCTTCCATTCCCCTGCGTGCCCAGGGCACTTCTGAAAGAAAGAAAAGCAGAGTCCATCTTGGGTATTTTATAATATACATGTAGACAGATGAGAAAACTGCATTCTCTCAGCCACTGGTAACTAGAATTCATCTTAGAAAAAGAATTTTATCTTTTCGTTTGAAAAAATAGTTTGATTAGTTCTTGGAGTGTGTGCTGTTCACTGATGTTCCTGGCTCTCTTCCTTCTGGCAGATGGTAGGATATGCCACCCCCCTCTTGAAGTCAGGTGTTGACATGTGAGTGGAAGTGACCCATGGAGGACCTTATGAACCAGGAAACGAGTTAGTCACATTCTCTTTCCCCCACCATGTTGACAGTAACATTTTCAACAGTGGAGTGTCCATCAGCTCATGGCCTTTGAGGGAAGATGATGTAGAACAAAGTCCCCAGCTGACCTATAATGAACTATGTCATGAGCAAGAAATAACCTTTGTTGTTTTAAAGCACTACTCTTTTGGGTTGTTTGTTACCACAGCATAACTTAGCCCATCCTAACTACACAGTACCTTAAGGTGTCAGAGGAGACCCCAGGGACTTGGGTGTAGATATGATGGCTCTGCATGGGACCAGAGGAAAGAATGTTTTGCCCCGTTGATAGAGGAAGAGCAGGAATACAGAGGTGGAGCCAGCAAATGGGGAAAGGCTGTGTGGTCTAAGGGCATTGGCATATGCTTTCTATTTTTGCAACAATCTCCACTGAAATAAAACTTCAGCTTGTCCCTCACAGCAAATTGTTCTGCTTTTCTTGGGCAACACCAGGTTCAACTGAGAGAATGATATTGTTGCAGGAAGGGGGACCCATTCCAGAGCCTGAGAGTGGGATCTTGTCTAACACTCAGAAATGAACTGTCCAAGGAGACACTGACAAAGCGAAAGACTTTATTGGGAAGGGGCACCAGGGCAGACAGCAGTAGGGTAAGGGAACCCAGGAGAACTGCTCTGCCACGTGACTCACAGTCTCAGGATTTATGGTAATGGGGTTAGTTCCCAAATGGGTTGGTTAGTTCCCAATCATCTTGCTTGAGCCATATTTGGTCTGACTCAGGGTCCTTCCTGGTGGCTCACGCACCTATCAGCCAAGATGGATTCCAGCATGAAGGATTCTGGGCGGTTGGTAGGACATGTCGTCTCCTCCCTCCTGCTTTGGGCCCCTCCCGAATTCTCCCGGTTAGTTTTCAGTGGAAGCACCATGTTCCTTATCGGAACCTCCTGCTGTGAGGCAACTCGGGCAAGCAGTTATCCTTGTGTCCGGCTAAGGTGGGCAGTTTTGGTCAACGTTCGCCTAACAACATTACCCAGGAAAAGCCAAGTCATTGAAGAGCCTTTCAGATTTGTAATATATTCCATTCTGATATTTAGCCCCATTGATGAAAATAATCCTTTGGTATGTATGAGGCCTTTCATTTTTGTAAAGGTGCCACAGTTACATAGTTAAAAAGTCATGATAGGTGACCCTGGCGTAACTTCTCACAGGTTGATCAGATCTAAGTTAGCTGTAAAATGAAGTAGAAGGGGTCCCCAGCCCTGTTCCACACCAGGGAACTTCATCCCTTCGTGCCCCTTCCAACTCCAGACCCGCAGGCTGTGGCTTCCAGAGATCACCAGAGACAAAAAGCCCAGGGGTTCAAAGCCTGGATGCTGGGATCAGAAGGCTGCTTTTGACTCCTTGCCATCACTTAGCTAGATGGTTAAGCCAGCGACTTAACCTCTCTGAGATTCACTTTCCTATCTTTAAAATATGGAAACTACTGTTCACCTCATAGGGTTGTTATGAAGAATGAATGAAATACTGCATGTAAATTGCCTACACTTAGTAAGTGCTGCCTATCTTGTAGGAAGCTTTCAATAAATGATAGCAATTCCCTCTTTGAAGAATTACTTTTTATGTGATTCAGGTTTGTTTTTGTCTTTGCTGTAGGATATAACATTTCCTTGTTATTGCTGTTGATTTTAGCATGATATCATTATTATGATGGACTTTTATTCCTAGGGAATTAACTAATTGCAGTATTAGGTCCATTTTTAAATTGGTATAGGAGCCACAAAGTGAGGTTTGGAGAGAAAGAAGGAACTCATATCCTGAATGTAACAGACCCTCTACACTAAGTTAGAAGTATTGCCTGTCATCCAGTTACCCCACTTTCCCCAAGTGTACCCTCTGAACCCTGTATGTCCTATGTGGGCCTGCACAATCTAGCACCTTCCTATCTGCCATCGCCTTACCTTACACACAGCTACTCATGAGCTGTGCTCAGTGCACACTGGTGTGTTTAACATTGACAGGCTTCAAGCAAGACTTGCTCCTTCCCAGGCCTCTACTCTGTGTCTAGAATGTTCTTCCATATTCCCTGCCCTTTGCTAACAACTATACATCCTCCAGAATGCAGCTTAGCTCCTACCCAGGGTATGTGGGTACCCAGAGGCTGACAGATCCAGAGACGAGTGGAACTGGACAAATGATGACTGTCAATCACAGAGCCTGGTGACCCCAGTGGGGCCAGTTCCTTACCCTCACTAAGCCGCATTTCCTCATCTACAAGGTGCGAGAACAATGCATCTACCTTCCTTGAGCAATTATGAAGATGAAATGAGATCTTGAGAGGAGCAAGCCCGGCAGTGCCCATCACACCATAGTTCTGTCCCCTCCCCATTCTCCCATGGAGCTGACCACCTCTGTCCTGAGTGGACTCATGGTGGGGAACAGAGGCAGAAACCTCCAAGCAGTCAGGGCTCCCAGCCTGATGCATGGTCTGTGCTCCCAAGAGAAGCCCGCCTCCCGACCAGCTCTGCAGCTGCTCCTCACTTGAAGTGTTGTCCTTTGTCACCACAGCAGAGTATCCTTACCCTCCCTTGTGACCCCAATGGGGCCTTGTCCTCTCAGATGACCACAGGGGTTCATTACTCACAGTAATTCTCACCACAGCCACTAGAAGGGAGCAGAGCTAGGCTTTCTGGTGGCCTCGGGGGCACGTCACTGCTCTTTTAGGGAACTTCATCAGGTGCTCTCGGGAGAGCTACATCAGAGTGTGGTTCTCAGACTTAAGTGAGCATCAGAGTGACCTGGAGGGCTTGTTAAACCACAGATTGCTGGGCCCAACCCTGATTCAGAAGGTCTGCATTTCCCAGGTGGTGCTGATGTTGTTGGTCCAGGACCACAGCTCAGAACGTCTGCACTGGGGAAGCAAGCCCAGGAGGGCTTACCCCGCAGCCACTTCCTCCTGCCCTTTCCCCTCTCCTGAGGGTCTGAGGCGGGGCCCAGGCTGCTCTCCCATGGCTTCTGCTGTGTTCTCCTGCTCCTAGGGGCTTTCTGGAGCCTTGTACCATCTGTGTCCTCTTCCCATTCCCTGACAGGAGCTACTCTCACCCCGCTCCTGTTCTCTTTCCTCTTCTCTTTCTCTCCCCCTGGGAACCATGTCTGTCTTGCTCACCACAGTGACCCTAGCACCTAATGCAGTGCCTGGAGAACAAGGACCCGTAAATGAGTGCTGAACCAACCAGATGACCTCCTTGCACACGTGGTCCTCGTATCAGTCAGGACAGACTAGGTTATGCTGCTGTAACAAATAGCTTCCAAGTCTCAGTGGCTCAAACGTCAAAGGTTTACTTCATTTGCACTGCGTGTCCTTTGCAGGCTGGCAGGGTGCTGTCCTTGCGCTCACTTCAGGACCCTGTCTGAGACGCCTGTACCACGTGGAATGCTACTGGTGAGACGGCAGGACTAAGGGCACATGGAAAAGCTCACACCAGCTCTTATGTGATTCCACCCAGCAGTAACGCACATATCTGACTCGGATTTCACTGGCCAATCCAGTCACATTGCCGTGTCTGACTTCAGAGGGGTAGGAAGTGCAGCCTTCCTACATACCCAGCACTACCACCGCAAGCAGGGAAGGAGGATGGGACTTCAAGAGAGCAGCCCCTCGGGCTTCCCTGGTGGCGCAGTGGTTGGGAGTCTGCCTGCGGATGTAAGGGACGCGGGTTCGTGCCCCGGTCCGGGAGGATCCCACATGCCACAGAGCGGCTGGGCCCATGAGCCATGGCCGCCAAGCCTGCATGTCTGGAGCCTGTGCTCCGCAAGGGAGAGGCCACAGCAGTGAGAGGCCCACGTACCACACAAAAAAAAAGAGAGAGCAGCCCCATGCCTCCCACCCCTACCTGTAGCCCTGATTGCTACCCTGGTATCCAGACTTGTATTTCCAAATGCCTACTAGACATTTATACCTGGCAGATCCTCTAGATGTTGTTTTTAAAACTGAATATGCCCCCATCAAGCTCCCTTTTCTTCCTTTGTCTGTATTGCTGGGTTTTGTCCCAGGAAAAACCTATGGGTTCTAAACTTGGCCTTGTCTTTGCCCTCTCCTTGCCCTTGCACAGCTAACCAATTGCCACATCCAGCCAGTTATATGCCTCTTATACCTCAGTGCTTGAATCCTATCTTATCCCCTGCCCTAAGTTACCCACTCCTATTCATTCGTCCCACAAACAGGTATAAATGCCCACCATGTGCCAGGAACTACACTGGACTCTGGAGATACAGCAGTGTGACCGAGTCCCAGCACTGGCCTCATGGAGCTAACAGTTGGAATGGTGACAACTTGACTGTACAAGGAATCGTGTAGTTATGGTTGTAATACAGGCTATAATGGAGAAGAAAGGAGGGTGGGGAACATGTTCCAGGCAAAGGAACTCCAGTGTAGAACCTCTTTCCCAGAACTGCTGCAGAAGCCTCCTCTATGGTCCTGCCTTCTCCCTCTGTCTGTCCAGTACTGCAAAAGATTGGGAAGGGTAGGAGTAATCCTCCCCTGCATAGGACTTTTCATGCCATCCCTTACTGAAATGCTTTCAATGAGTCCCCACTGCCTCAAAATAAAGTGACTCACAAGGTCCTCCAGTCGCAACCTAACCTGTCTTTCTGCCGTTGTTTCCCACTTTTCTCCCCTCACTGATGGTCAAGCCAAACAAAATTGTTTACAGTTCTCTTCACACACCCTCCACACTTTCCAGCTTGCAGCCTTTATCTCTGCCTGGAATATCTCCCAGTTCCTTGGGTAAAGATCCCACCCATTCTTCAGATGCCACCTCATCCATGAAGCTTTTCCTTGTAAACCTATCATAAGTAACTTCTCTCTCCAGTTAATGCCAATGACCCTTGATCTGACTTTTTCGAAGTATCTTTTGTGACTTGTGTCAGCGTGCATCCCCCAGGAGACCATAATTTTCTTAAAAAGGAGATATGGCTGTGGCAGCTTTCTGTTTCTCACAGGACTCACCACAGGGTTTTGCACGGAATAAGTTGCAGCTGCATGACTGTAGACTCCTTCACTACCCCCATGGTCTGGCCCCAGGAATCCAGGGAATTTGCTACCCTCTGCTCCCTTTTCTCCTTTTCTCAGAGCAGGAGCCCCTAGAATAGTTTCTCAGAGGGAGATCCATAAGCTATATTCTATAGCATCTACTCTCTGGAACTTTCTTCAACCTCTCAGTAAACTTTTGCTACCAAACAAGATACATGCTCCTCTCTCCCCAGTCTAGCCCACCCACTATTTGCTGGTTTTGAATGGACATACTTCCACTTCTCTGCACGGGTTAAGGGGATAAGGACTGGTGGGTGAGCGCGAGCTCATCATGGCTTTGGAGACTGCCTGGCTTTGTTTAAATCCTAGCTCTCCAGCTTTAAGCTCAGGGAGCCTCTTTTCATTCATCTGCGTAATGGGGATATCCATGCTCCTGCCCCAGACAGAGTGGGAAAATACATAGGAAGTGCTTTGGGCATTGATTCCTCCAACAAATATCTTAATAAATGGTCATTGTTACTCCAGTGTGTTCCCTCCCCATCCCCTGCCTCTTAAACTCTCTATCCACATGGAACTACCAGCCTATGCCCATTACTGCCCCACCTCTACTTCCTCCTCTCCTGCCCACCCCTCCCCTCCGCTCCACGGCCCCCACCGTGCCCTCCTGAGGAAGGGAGGAAGCAGGTGCTAGAGCAAGAGTGAAATGGACCCCAGAGCAGCCTGACTTCAATTTGTAGCATCTCTTGTCTAGAGAGCAGAGAGCTTTCAGTTCAGGGCCCACGAGCATGCTCTTCGGCTCCCCTGGGCCACACCTGATCTGACCATCACTCTTGCCCCTCCCAGCCCCTCCGTGGACTCCTGTTCCAGGCCGGCTCACTCCCCACAGGGGCCCACAGGAACAGGAATGAAGAGTTCCTCTCTCCCTTGTCCAAAGCCTGAAGATTTGGGCCTGGCAGTGTTCCAGTGTGCCACATTGCAAATGTCCTGGTATTTTTTTTTTTTTAATTTATTTTTTTTTTTGCGGTACGCGGGCCTCTCACTGTTGTGGTCTCTCCCGTTGCGGAGCACAGGCTCCGGATGTGCAGGCCCAGCGGCCATGGCTCATGGGCCCAGCTGCTCCACGGCATGTGGGATCTTCCCGGACCGGGGCATGAACCCGTGTCCCCCGCATCAGCAGGCGGACTCTCAACCACTGCGCCACCAGGGAAGCCCTGTCCTGGTAAATTTTATACAGCAACAAGGAAGATCCCTGGATAGTCACAGCAAAGGTTTTAATGGGTGGGCTGTAACCCACTCTGCTGTGTCCTAGGCCTGAGTTTGACAGGCACAGACTGTGGGACCTCAAACTGCTAGACCTCCGGGGGCCTGGGTTAGGCCAGCAGGAAATGTTCTCCAGTTCCCTTCAACACAAACATTCTGGGAGTCTAGAAGTAGGCACAGAGCTTATGAAATCTTCAGACCCAAGCTTTCAGGGGTGATCTGGGGCCACATCAGGACTATGACCCAACACCAAAGATGCTCATTCCAGAGGCCCTCGAGTCCCTGCAGCTGGAAAGCACCAGTTATGATCCTTCAAGGGTTTCCAATAGCAAGAATATTAGGAATAATGGATATCATATGCCAGCCACTGAGCTAAGGCTCATATGCATTAACCCTTTAATCCTCACAACAGTCCTAGAAAGCACTGTCACAGAGGAGGAAACAGGGAGGGCCTTACTCCGAATGGATGCCTGGACAGCTCTCCCCATCCCCGGCTCCACAGGCGGACTGACTTTTAGATCCAAACAGCAGCAGCCAGCCACATTTTATACTATATACAAATGTTAGGAATCACTGATTTATTATATTAATGCTCGCTATTTTAGTAGGGGAAGGGGATCTTGTTTGTGTGTCTGTGTATTAAGCGTGCTGTCCCTGTTCTTGGTTATCACACCTAAGAAATGACCCATTGATTGGTCTCCATGGCCAACAGCCAAGCACCTGATACACACTGTTGAGTGCCTTGCACCAAAATAAGTCCAACTGAATAATGTGACATTCTGATGTCTGTTAACTATAGACATGCTTATTTTACAGCTTGTTCCTTAAAACTGTACCTGATTTTTAAAATGATAAAAGAGCTAACATTTCTGAGCACTGGCCATGTGCCAGACCCTCACCCCATCGCACAGAGGCTACCTCACTCCCTCCCACAGCCCCCAGGGCAGAGGCCTTCGGCAGTGCTCTCACTAACAGAGGAGGAAGGAGGCTGGGGCGCGGAGGCGGCTCCCTGAGGTCCCACAGCTAGGAAGTAGCTGGCCTGCATTAGGCCCAGCGTTGTCTGCCTCTGGAACCCATGCTCTTAACCACGCAGCACACTGGGGTAAAAGCAGCCGACATACTTTAAAATGTTGATTTAAAAATACAGAGTATTAGGGGCAGAGAGAGCAAAAGGAGGAAATCCATGAGCTAATGGGGATCCGGTCTTTCCTGCAGAAATCCTCTCTGATTCCCCTTGAGAATGAAAGCCTCAAGCCACAGGGAAGCAAAGGCATGAAAGGGCCGGGAGGGGGTAGGGAGCTTTGTGTCTCACCTCAACGCCTTTCCTTTCTTCAAATTCACTTGTCTTTCCTGAACCCACACCAATCTGTTCCAACAATGCCCTTTCTCCCTGTTTCAAAAACCGTCATCTGTCCTAGTGGATGATTTTTATTGACACCCTCTTCTCTTTGAGACGCCTCACTAATAGGAATGCATATTAGGAATTTATAAACTTGCTTTCAAAGACGCCACAGGAAGTATACAATTTTTCACACGTTGCTTTGTCCCCTTCTAAGAAAAAATTAAGCCTGCCGTGGAATATAGTGAGTTAAAGAAAAGGTCTTAAGTGATAGCAATTGATTTTCTGCGAAGTCTTCCCTTAGAATGCCTTTTAGAGAACAGCAGGGGTCCCCCCACACTTCCCAGGGGTTCTCAGAACCATTCTTCCCTCTCATCTTGCAAGACTGAGCTGGCACGAGGTGTCAAGCCACACAGGAGAGCGGTGGGGGGCTCAGCCCAGCCTTCATTACCCATTCAGGGAGGACAGCGCGGGGCTGAGCTGCCTGAAACCAGCTCTTGTGTCACACACCAGCAGCATCAAGTCAGACAATGTGGACACAATCACTGCTTTTAATTTCAAGTTGGGGGTGGGAGGATTGGATTTTAAGACCTTGTAATTCGGCTTCTCTATTAGGACTGATTTCAGAGCCTCCTGGAGGATACAGCCCATGCCACTGATGATTTCTGGATCCTCTTCTTCACAATGGAGAAAGCATTACAAACTACCAGCGTATCCAGGTTCGCCTGTACTTTCTTCCTAAGAAAAGCCATTTGTTTTTAAAAATTTAAGCCTAAGAGACGTACTTTAGACCAGTGTTGGTCAATAGAGATATAATGGGGACCACGTCAAACTTTCCAGTAGTCATGTTAAAAAAGGTAAAAAGAAATAGGTAATAAGTAGGTGCATAATTTTAATAATGCATTTTATTTAACTCAGTATATCCCAAACAACATCTTAACATGTAATCGATATTTTGAAAATTACTAATGAGCTGTTCTGCGTTCTTTTTTTCATACTAAATCTCTGACCTCAGATGTGTATCTTACAAGCACAGCACATCTCAGTTGGGACCAGTCACATTTCAAGTGCTCCTTGAGGAGCATGTGGCTCATGGCTGTTGTACTGAACTAGGTGGATATAGATGTTGCTGAATCTATATGTGTCCGTCCATGTATACGTTGCTTTAAGCAGATCTTAATAAAATTCAAGATTCACGTAAAAACAGGACATGTAACTCTGTACTAATCTTCCCACTTGCTCTCAAGCGAACTGCAAACACCTTGGAGGAAAGGGTCCAACCCATAGCCACTTGTGTATTTCCTTTTTTATAAGTGAGGTTGATAATTTATGATGATTAGACTTATCTGGCTTTATGGTTTCTAGATCCAATTACTAGTCTGTTTGTCAAATTTTATCTTACTCTATTTCCAAACATTTGATTTTTGCAGGGATCTCCACACTCTTATACCCAGACATCTATATCCAACCTCTCCACTTAAAGATCTCAAACTCAACATGTCCAAGGCTGAATTTTTTTTTTAAATTTTATCAAAATGTAGTTGATTTACAATGTTGTGTTAGTCTCAGGTGTACTGCAAAGTGATTCATTATATATCTATTCTTTTTCATATTCTTTTCCATTATCGGTTATTACAAGATATTGAATATAGTTCCCTGGGCCGTAAGTAGGTCCTTGTTGGTTATCTATTTTATATATAGTAGTGTGTACATTATAATCCCAAACTCCTAATTTATCCCTCCTCCCTTCCCCTTTGGTAACCACAAGTCTATTCTCTATGTCTGTGAGTCTATTTCTGTTCTATAAATAAGTTCATTTGTACCATTTTTTTAGATTCCACATACAAGCGATATCACATGATGTTTGTCTTTCTCTTTCTGACTTACTTCACTTAGCATGATAATCTCTAGATCCATCCGTGTTGCTGCAAATGGCATTATTTCATTCTCTTTAATGGCTGAGTAGTATTCCGTTGTAAATATGTACATCTTTATCCATTCCTCTGTCGATGGATATTTAGGTTGTTTCCATGTCTTGGCTTTTGTGAATAGTGTTGCTATGAACATAGGGGTGCATATATCTTTTTGAATTATAGTTTTGTCCAGATATGTGCCCAGGAGTGGCATTGCTGGATCATATGGCAACCCTATAGCTTTTTGAGGAACCTCCATACTGTTTTCCATAGTGGCTGCACCAACTTACACTCCCACCAACAGGGTAGGAGGGTTCCCTTTTCTCCAAAGCCTCTCCAGCATTTGTTATTTGTAGACTTTTTAATGATGGCCCTTCTGACTGGTGTGAGGTGGTACCTCACTGTAGTTTTTTGGGTTTTTTGGGGTTTTTTATTTATTTATTTATTTATTTATTTTTTTACTGTGTTGGGTCTTCGTTGCTGCACATGGGCTTTCCTCTAGTTGCGGCAAGCAGGGGCTACTCTTCATTGCGGTGCACAGACCTCTCATTGTGGTGGCCTCTCTTGTTGTGGAGCACGGGCTCTAGGCACGCGGGCTTCAGTAGTTGTGGCACACAGGCTCAGTAGTTGTGTCTCGCGGGCTCTAGAGTGCAGGCTCAGTAGTTGTGGTGCGTGGGCTTAGTTGCTCCACAGCATGTGGGATCTTCCTGGACCAGGGCTCGAACCCATGACCCCTGCATTGGCAGGCGGATTCTTAATCACTGTACCACCAGGGAAGCCTCCTCACTGTAGTTTTGATTTGCATTTCTCTAATAATTAACAATGTTGAGCATCTTTTCATGTGCGTTTTGGCCATCTCTGTGTCTTCTTTGGAGAAATGTCTATTTAGGTCTTCTGCCCATTTTTCAATTGGGGAGTTTGTTTTTTTGTTCTTGAGTTGTATGGGCTGTTTGTATATTTGGGAGATTAAGCCCTTGTCAGTTGCATTGTTTGCAAATATTTTCTCCCATTCTGTAGATTGTCTTTTTGTTTTGTTTATGGTTTTCTTTGCTGTGCAAACGCTTGTAAGTTTGATTAGGTCCCATTTGTTTATTTTTGCTTTTATTTCTCTTGCCTTGGGAGACTGACCTAAGAAAATATTGGTATGATTTATGTCAGAGAATGTTTTGCCTGTGTTCTAGGAGTCTTATGGTGTCTTGTCTTATGTTTAAGTCTAAGCCATTTGGGGTTTATTTTTGTGTATAACGTGAGGGTGTGTTCTAACATTATTAATTTACACACAGCTGTCCAGTTTTCCTAACACCACTTGCTGAAGAGACTGTCTTTTTCCCATTATATATTCTTGCCTCCTTTGTCGAAGATTAATTTACCATAGGTGTGTGAGTATATTTCTGGGCTCTCTATTCTGTTCCATTGATCCATATGTCTGTTTTGATTACAAATGACATACCATGCCATTTTGATTACTGTAGCTTTGTGGTATTGTCTGAAGCCTGGGAGGGTTATGTCCCCTGCTTTGCTCTTTTTCCTCAGGATTGCTTTGGCAGTTCTAGGTCTTTTATGGTTCTGTATAAATTTTAGGATTATTTGTTCTAGTTCTGTGAAAAATGTAATTTGGGTAATTTGATAGGGATCACATTAAATCTGTAAATTGCTTTGGGTAGTATGGCCATTTTAACAATATTAATTCTTCTAATCTAAGATCATGGGATATCTTTCCATTTCTTTGAATCATCTTCAATTTCCTTTATTAATGTTTTATAGTTCTCAGCATATAAGTCTTTCACCTCCTTGGTCAGGTTTATTCCTAAGTAATTTTTTGGGGGTTGTGATTTTAAAAGGTATTGCTCTTTTACATTCCCTTTCTGATATTTCACTGTTAGTGTAAAGAAATCCAACCAATTTCTATATGTTAATATTATATCCTGAGTATTTCCTCTTTATTAAGGATTTGGGAAAGTGTTATAGGAAGACGTGGCTTGAGAGTCAAATTTTAAATCAAATGCAAAGTTTTGAGTTAAACCCAAGATGGCCAGCATTGGGGGGGAGGGAGTATGGAATGGGATCAGAGGTTTCCTCCCATCTCTTCCATGGTTCACTGCCAAGGACAGAGATGACAATAATAATAACCTTCCTTCCTTAAACACTGTACCAGGCAATGTGCAAGCACTTTTTAAAATCAACTATCTCAGGAATTCCCTGGTGATCCAGTGGTTAGGCCTCTGTGCTTTCACTGCTGAGGGCACGGGTTCAATCCCTGGTCAGGGAGCTAAGATCCCACAGGCCATGCTCTGAAGCCAAAATAAACAAATACATACATACATACATGAAAGAGTCTGTGATAGAAGAAGCAGAGCTGAAAATTAAAGGAAAAAATTTAAAAAGAAATCAATTATCAAGTTTTCACAATAACCCTGTGAGGCCGGTTAAACTATTTCCATCTTCATTACACAGATGGGGGAATGGAGACTCTCAGGGTACGACTCCCTGCACAGCTGGCCTAAGATGCTATCTGCCTAATCCCGGAGCCTGGCCACACTCCTCTCCCAGCGTTGCTGTTTAAGCCGCAGCACAATAGAATGGTAACACAGCATACCAGAGGGAAGGAGCTAGACATTCAGATAGTGAACTTGAGATTTTGTAGGGCTTATGTGGTAGTGACAAGGTCAAGGGTAAAGCCCTGTGTATATAGTCTGAGGTAAGGTAGTCAACCAGATAGTTGGAAGAACACACCTCACAGAACTAGTCAGATAAAACCAACATTTTGTCATGGTTTCTATATGTAGGTCAAAATGATGTGGCAAACTGTGAATGTATTGGAGGTATTTGTTTGGTTTTTTCACTAGCAGGCATACCCAGCAGAAGATGTGGCCCGCCCCTTTCTGCAGCTGATCTTTATTAGTGTTTACTGCTCACTAGTATAAACTGTGCTACTCAGAATTGGATTGGGGGAGATCTGGTCTAAATTAAAGCCCTAATAAATGAGCACTGTTTACATTTCCTCACACCCGGCCTTCTCCACACACACATCAAATTCCTCTGGAAATGAAATGCAAAATAAAACGAGGAAGGGTTCTGTTCTTCATTAACATGTAATTATAAAGTGCTGGGCCTCCCCTGCTGGGCGGAGAAGGAAAGCTCACGGCAGGGGTGGGATGCCTGAGGGTGGGACACTCTTTGTTGCTCTTAACTATGGATGGAGTATGATTTTCACATCTTTAGGAAGAGATGAATAACAATGAGGACAGTGATGGATCTCACCAGGCTCAAATCAAGATACTGGCAGGGCAGTGTTCCTTTTGGTGGGATCTGGGTGGGGTCTACTTCCTGCTTTTTCCAGCGTCTAGTAGCGACCTGCATTCCTTGGCTCAGGTCCACCTTCTGCCACCTTCAAAGCCAACATAAGCAAGTCGGGTCCTTCTTAAATCACATCACCCTGACCTTCTATAGTCATATCTGCCCGACTCTTCTCCTACATGCTTCCTTTTTTTTTTTTTTTTTTGCGGTAAACGGGCCTCTCACTGTTGTGGCCTCTCCCGTCTCAGAGCACAGGCTCCGGACGCGCAGACTCAGCGGCCATGGCTCACGGGCCCAGCCGCTCCGCAGCACGTGGAATCTTCCCGGACCGGGACACGAACCCGTGTCCCCTGCATCGGCAGGCGGACTCTCAACCACTGCGCCACCAGGGAAACCCCATGCTTCCATTTTTAAGGGCCCTGTGACTACATTGCCAGCCCCCCTCCCCGCTAGATAACCTTCCTATTTTAAGATCATCTAATTAGCAACCTTAATTCCATTTGCAACCTTAATCCCCCTTTGCCAGGTAACCTAACATTCCAGGGATTAGGATGTGGGCATCTCGGGATGGGAATTATGGGAGGAATTATTCTTCCTACCACATATCCCAACTCCAGGAATCCTTCTGCCCTCTGGGACCTAAGATCCATTGTTCCCACGGCTGAGAACTTTCTGTCACCTTGCTTCATATCATCACTTCTGTCTTTTCCCAGCCAGAATTACATGATCAGTTATTAAAATCGTGTCTTTCATACACCTTCAACTTCCTTGTTCCCCTCTCTTGCTTCATTGTTCTTACCTGGCAAAACCTGAAAGAGTTGGGTGAAATCCAACTCTCTGCATGCTCTGTACCTGCATCCATGCAGCTAAAAAAATGGCCAGAGGGCTTCCCTGGTGGCACAGTGGTTGGGAGTCTGCCTGTCGATGCAGGGGACATGGGTTCGTGCCCTGGTCCGGGAAGATCCCACATGCCGCGGAGCGGCTGGGCCTGTGAGCCATGGCTGCTGAGCCTGTGCGTCCGGAGCCTGTGCTCCGCAACGGGAGAGGCCACAACAGTGAGAGGCCCACGTACCGCAAAAAAAAAAAAAAAAAGCCAGAGAAAATATACTACCAGTAGGACCGTCATGCTGCCCACCAATTGTACAACATCTCCCTGGTCTGTTCATTCTCCCACATGACACTTTCCCACCTTTTTGTCCTTCAACTCTGGCCGCCCCTCTCCCACTTACCCTTTTAGCCAATGACCTTTTTCACCACGAAAATAGAAGCAACCAGAGGAGAAGTTCTGCAAATTCCCTCCATCACAGCTACCGACCCACAGCCCATGTCCTCTGCCTTCCATCCTCATGCTCCATGAACTCTATCCAAGGCCAGCACTTCCTCTTGTGTCTAAAATCACAGTCCCCTACCTCCTCATTCCCAGCAGCACAAAAGCATGCATGATTTCTCTTATCCTAAAAACACACAACAAACTCTCTCTTGACCCCCATTGACCTTTCTTGCTACCCTCCTATTTCTGTTACTCTTTAGAGCAAAACTCCTCAGGAGAGTAACCTGATTTGCTGTGTCCAGTCCTCTTACAATTCTCTCTTAACCTTTTGCAGTCAGACTTTTGACTCCACCCCCTAATCCAACCTGTCCTTGTGGAGGCACCAAATGACCACCATGCTGGCAAATCCAAGGGTCCATTTTCAGTCCCAATATTACTTTGCATACCAATTGTTCCATCGTCCTTGAAGCACTTTCCTCACTTGGCCTTCAGGACTCTCCTGGCTCTCCGCCTACTTCACTGGCCATTTTCAGTCTCCTTTGCTAGCTCCTCCTGGACTGAAGTTCCAGATCGGTCTTTGGCCCTCCCGTCTTTTCTATCTACACTCCCCTCTGAATGAGCTCATCCACTTTCATGGCTTTAAATACATCTATATAGTGGTGATGCTCAAATGCGTATCTCCAAACCTAACATTCCCCCGGACCCCACACTCAGAGCCAGCCACGTACCTGACACAGGCACTTAAACGTCTGATAGACATCTCAAAACCCACCGTGTTCAAGACCAGCTAATGATCTTCTCAAAACTTAGTCATCGCATACTTGCAGTGCTTGCAAACATTCTTGACTCCCCTCTTTTTCTTATCCATATCCCAACTACCTCGAATCCTTAACTTGGCTTGCAAGGTATCTCCAGGCTCTGTCGACTTCTCACCAGCTCCACTGCTATCATCCTGGTCCCAGCCACCATCATCTGGCCTCAGTTATTATAAGAACCTCCTAACTGTTCTTCCTGTTTCCACCCTGGTCCCATCTCTGCAGTCTACTACAGCACAGCAGCCAGAGTAGTCCCTGTAAAACCCAAGTCAAACTATGTCCCTTGTATACTCCGTGGTTCCTCACTTCACTCAGAGTAAAAGCCAAGGTCCTTAAAGGGCATACCCGACCCTCGAAGCTCCAGCTCCCACTCACCTCCCACTGTCCTCCCCTTGCTCTCTCCACTCCAACCACACTGGCCTCCTTGGAGTCTTTTTTAACTCACTAGGCATGCCACCGCCTCAGGGCTTTGGATTTGCTATTCCCTCTGCCTCATATAACTGTGTGATTTGCTCCCTTGTTAAAGCCATTTCCCCACAGAACCCTTCCTAGTCACTCAGCTCAAAATCACATGCCCTCATCACTCCCTATTCTACTTCCCTGCCTGATTGTTTCCCGTGGGATTTATAGCCTTTAAAAAGACTATAAGATGTATTTATTTTGTATATCATCTGCATTCACTGGAATCTAAGTGCCATGAGGACAGGATTTTGTTCACTGCTCTATGCCCAGAGCTTGGTACATAATAGGTGTTCAGAAAATATTAGTCAGGTGTGAATGAATGTGTAGCTCTTTTTAAAAAGATCCTTCTCCGGGACTTCCCCGGGTGGTCTAGTGGTAAAGAATCTGCCTTGCAGTGTAGGGGACGTGGGTTAGATCCCTGGTCAGGGAACTAAGATCCCACATGCCGCGGGGCAACTAAGCCCGTGTACCACAACTACTGAGCTCGCCCGCCTCAACTAGAGAGCCTGCGTGCCACAAACTACAGAGCCCACGTGCCCTGGAACCCGCGTGCCACAACTACAGAACCCATGAGCCCTGGAGCCTGCGTGCCACAACAAGAGAAGAGAAAACCCGCGCACCACAACGAAAGATCCCGCGTGCCTCAATGAAGATCCCATGTGCCGCAACTAAGACCCAACCCAGCCAAAAATAAATAATAAAATAAAAAATAAATAAATCTTTTTAAAAAATAAATAAAAAGATTATTCTCTGTCAGAAGCTGGACTGTTAAAAAAATTCAGGGAATTTTAACCTATTATACACCTAAGCAAATCACTCTAATTAAAGAAATAAATTTAAAGGAATTGTAGTAAATATTATACATTACCTACAAAAGCCATTCTCCTCTCTCCCCTCTCCATCTGTTTTATGCTAATACAACTCTGATTTTGTTTGGGATGCATGTCCCTACCTCCAGTTGAATTACAGTGGATCTAAGCCAGTTCTGGTGATTTTAGAAACTCATTTTTTTAGTCACTTTGCACCTACAGGTGACCATGTACTCTTACTAAACGTGAAGAAGTTAGCTGGGGCACATCTGGGAAAGATTCTCCTCTCTGATAAAATCAAAGTTCTTTTCATCCTTTTCTTTCCTGCTCTGAATCTCCAGATATTTGGGGATATAACTTTTGAAGCTATGGCAGCAATCTGTGACTGTACATTGACAAGCATAAGAAAGCAAACCTTCACTATGAGGATGGCAAAGCAGAAAGACACAAAGAGCCTGGGTCTTTGATGATACTATTGAGCCTTTGGACCAAATCCTGGAAATACTTACTTTCAGACTTCCTGTTTTGTGAAAGACTTAAATATCTTTTTGCTTAAGCCTCTGCTTGTCAGGTGCTCTGCCGTTTATAGCCAAAAGCATGCCTAATGGATATAGACCTTGGTGAATCTTGGGGTGAACTGTGACATCAAGGGACACTATACCCGACTGAATGTACACAGATTCACAAAGGTTCTCAAACCTCAGGGTGCATCAGGATCACCTGGCAAGCTTGTTAGGGTGCAGGTTCCAGGGCCCCACCTTCAGAGATTCTGAGGCAGGAGGCCCAGGGTGGCCAGGGGACACTGGCTATGGAGCCACAGAGGAGAATCACTCCAACGCCCTCCAAGAAAGAGCTTGCCTTTCAGCTGTGAGGAGTACAGTCAGCTGCCGACCTCCAGGGGTTAGTACCTGCAGGATCCACCTTAGTTTCTGAGCCAAAGCCACACTCTTCCCCCCAACCAGTTAAGTATGGTGAGGGTACTAGGACATGGCCATTTCTACCCATAGTGAGGCTCTAATGGGCAGTCTTTGCTCCAAAACTCCCCATTGGGTTGGCTGAGATTTTGTCAGATCTGTGTCATGCTCTGGGCACATTCTGCCCAATTCCACTTCCTTCCTTCTTCCTTTCGCGGGTGTCAGATGGGCACTGCGGTGTGAAGCTTCCATGCCCAATACTGCTGCCTCGTCTTTTGTCTCTCGCAGGCGTTGCTGCCCAATAAGCCTCTTGTGCTCCTAATTCCTCCTTAGGGTCTGCTTCCCAGAGCACCCAACTAACACAATGACATTTTTTAAGAAGCACCTAGGGATGATTCTAATGCAGGTGATCTGTGGTTAAAGTTTGGGAAATGCTAGTGTAGGATTTGGGGTAAGGAAAAATCCTTACCCCAGCTCAGGGGATGGCGAGGGACGTTGTCTCTCAGACTCTGTGTCCTAGCCTTTTTATTCTTCTCTGGAGAGATTTCATTTTTTCTCACCAGTACATCTAGCATAAACATTGGGAAAATGGGTCCAACCATAGTACCCATGAGAAAACTTTGTTGTACAAACTATTCACTTGTTGAACCACTTTACAAACATTGTACGAAATTGTACAAAATGATTATGCGTGCAAGTTCACCTTGTTCCGGTGTTGTAGCACCTGTGTGGAGTATTTGGCGATGCCTTTGCTTTTCACTTTCTGCAGCTGGAAGGCTCATCTACAGTTCCAGTTTTCTTCTGGACACTCTTCTTTCAATCTTTGGGATAACAGGGGCTGGATAAGGGAAGTGGACACCCTGTGGGAGCAAGTATATCACAGAGGTCCACCACAAAGAGGACCCCCAATGTGGCAAATGCACTTTACCATGTTGCCTAGAACGAGCCTTACCTGAAGCTCACTTTTCAGGTGTCCACCTTTCAAAACTGACTTTTACTAAAGTCCATCTTTGGATTAGTGCTGGAAAAGTGCAACTGACAGCTACAGCCTAAACTAAATTTTTTTAATGCTCATTGAATAGATTCAACCCCAAAAATATCAACAAAGAAAAAGAACAAATGGTTCCACGGTTATTCTTGATCTTCTGTCCATAATGTAAAGTGCCATTTTGTAGCATGAGTGGTTCAATACTGAGTTTGGATGAATGAGTGCTAATTTTTCCAACTGTCCTGGTGTAGATGTCCTGTGGAGGCAGCAAGGACACGAATAGCACCCATGCATCTTTGTCCCCCCACCCACTGGTTTGCTAAAGCCAGGAGCCTTCCTCTCAGGCATCTCTGACGTTGAAGACAAAGCTAAGTTGTATCCACCCTACTTCCTGATGAGGTCTCTAACCCATTCACTCTGTACCACCTCCACTGCCACCATTCTTGTCAAGGCCTCTGTCATCTCTCCTCTGGACTCCCCTGGACCATCACAACAGCCTCCCCCATACTGGCTTCCTTCTAATTTGTTTTCCACATGGCTGACAGAGGGATCTTTTAAACTTCTAAAGCAGATTGTGCTCTTTCTTAACTTCAAGGTTTTCAATGACTCTGCCTTAAGGCTCCTACCTGGCCTACAAGCCCTGGAGTAATCCAATCCCTTCCCTCCTCTGCAGCCTCATCTCCCTCCTCCTCTCCTTCTTATTCAACATGATCCAGCCACTCCGGCATTCCCGCCATTTTTTTTGAGTGGGCCAAGTTCTTTCCCATCCCTGCTTATAACTCTCTTCCATCTACTTCTCACCAGAGCCATCATCCCCTAAGTAAAGCCACCCCTCACCACCCCTGCCGTCTATATTTGGCCTCTCCTAGGACCCTGTACTGATTGTTTATAGACTTGACCATGTGATTATTTGTGTAACATAAGTTTTTTCTACTCTGTTTTAAGCCCCATGAGATCTTGGTTGTCTGGTTGACCACCAGACACCCAACATCAGACACAGTGCCAGGATCATAACACTTACTAAAAAATGAAAAAATCTGGGCTTCCCTGATGGCGCAGTGGTTGAGAGTCCACCTGCCGATGCAGGGGATGCGGGTTCGTGCCCCAGTCCGGGAAGATCCCACATGCCGCGGAGCGGCTGGGCCCGTGAGCCATGGCCGCTGAGCCTGCGCGTCTGGAGCCTGTGCTCTGCAACGGGAGAGGCCACAACAGTGAGAGGCCCGCATACTGCAAAACAAAAACAAAAACAAAAACAAAAAAAATGAAAAGATCTTAATGAATTAAGATTGATCATAGCTCAGTCTTATTCTCACCAAGTTTTCAAGAATTTCTTACTCTTCTACCAGGGAATAAAGGCTTTGGTCCTAGCTGCTGATAATTTCTACTTGGCTATATAAAACATTCTAGGTTTTCTGGAACTAGAGACTAGGTGAACAGCAAATTATTTTCATTGGTTCAAATATACAATATATTTCTATACAAAAATCATTCTGAAAAAGATATGTAATCAGAATGTGTTGGAAGGCTATAAAAACAAAGCCTGTGACTATGCTCTCTAGGCTTAGGTTCTCAACAAAGCAGTAAAATCCCCAGTGGCTCTGAATCCCACTGAGACTGTCCACAGCTCCGCCTCAGCTCAGCCAGCTCCTTGGAGGCCCTGACAGCACAGAGGTCAGAGTTTGCATGTCCCTACGGCAGGGCTACACATAGATTCTGCGCAGGCATACAACTGTCAGTCTTTCAAGGTTGTGCTTCCTCCCTTGGGGTGGGGGAGAGGGATGGGGTCGGCATGGGAGCTTGTTGGTGTAAAGGGAGGCGGAAAGGGAGGGAAGTGGTCTGAGAGATTCAGGAAGATTCAACCACTAATCCACCAATGAGGATCTGATCAGAGAAGCTGAACCACTGGGAGAGAGATAACCAGTAAGGAGTTTATTTAGGGATATGACCTTTCGCAATTTGGGGATTGGTTCTACAGTCTCAGTAAGGCTCCACGTCTGGTGTTAGAACCTGAAGACTTCAGCAGGTTGTTGGGAAGGGAAGTTGGAGATAAAGCAGCAGTTCTTTATTAGGGCCTATCCCCCCCACCCCCCTGCACCTGACATTTGACAATGTCTGGAGACATTTTGGGTTGTCACAACTTGGAGACAGGATACTGGCATCCAATAGGTAGAGGCCAGGGATGCTGATACACATCCTACAATGTAAGGAAAATTCCCCACAATGAAGAATTATCTCACCCAAATGTCATTAGTACTAAGATTTAGAAACTCTGATGTAGAGTGAGGCCGAACTGCAACACGTGTGTGTAACCTGGAGCCCAGGAAGATGGGTTAGAACCAATGTCCCTTACCTCTTAAAGCTTCAGGGCTGCAGGGGCCCTGTGGTAGCAGCGGGTGCCTTTTCTCACAGAGCTAACCATGCACCTGGTTCATGTGTCAGGGAAGCCAAAGACAGCTCCAGGGGCAGGTGGAAACGCTGCAGGCCCAGCTGGACTCCTAACCAGCAAAATGGGCCCGCCCATAGTGACAAGGTACGTGACCTACAACAGCACCTGGGGCCTCTGCTCCCACCACCCCCACGATCCCCCGACTCCAGCCCACCACCTAAAAGCAACGTGGCCACTGCTTCCAAATCCTGGGCAAAACATGTTTGCAGCCCACCTTCAACATAGAGGGAAGACAATTCTGGGAAATGTAGTTCAGCATTGTCAAGTTGACACATTATAAAGCCACCACAGGGAACTTCCCTGGTGGTGCAGTGGTTAAGACTCTGTGCTCCATTGCAGCGGGCCCTGGTTCCATCCTTGGTCAGGGAACTAGATCCCATATGTCGCAACTAAGAGTTCACATGCCGCAGCTAAAAAAGATCCCACACGTGGCAGCGAAGACCCCGCGTGCTGCAGCTAAGACCTGGCACAGCCAAATAAACAAATAAATATTAAAAACTAATAATAAAATAAAGCCACTGCAGGATATACATGGAAGAGTTATGTGAGGGTTCTCCAGAGGAACAGAACCAGCTGGATGTGTGGATGGATAGATAGACTAGATAGACAGATAGATAACAAGGAATTGGTTCATGCAATCATGGAGGCTGACAAGCCCCAAGGTCGATCCTCAGCAAGCTGGAGACCCAGAAGAGCCAGTGATGGAGTTCCACTCTGAAAGCTGGCAGGCTGGAGATCTAAGAAAAGCTATGTTTCAGTTCAAGTCTGAACACAGAAGTAGACCAGTGTCCCAGCTCAAAGTCAGTCAGGTAGAAGAAATTTTCTCTTACCTAGCCTTTTTATTCTATCCAGACCTTCAACGGATTGGATGAAGCCCATCCACATCAGGGAGGGCAATCTGCTGTACTCAGTCAACAAATTCAAATGCTAATCTCACCCAGAAACACCCTCACAGACACATCCAAGGTAATGTCTGACCAGATATCTGGGTGCCCCATGGCTCAGTCAAGTTGACATATGAAATAACCCATCTCAAATTGCTTAAAGCATTTCCTATATTGTGTATCAGTAAACACATGGAATTGAATAAGGGGTGCCTCTCTTCAGACTTTCTATAGAACCTTGAGTGTATACCACTTATTGACTTTTTTTCATTGCCTCTCACTGCTGTTCAACTATTATCAGATCTGCTCTACTCAGTTTTTAATCCTCAGCTCCTAGCAAAGGCCTTGGGACATAGTAGGTGCTCAATTGATATTGGTTAAATGAATGCCTGCTTTTAAGGTGGAAGAAACCCAAACAAAATTGTAAATAATAATTTACATTAGGTGGATTTGGTCCTCACAAAGAATTTTTGTTTTAGGAGTTGTGTTGTTGTCACCAGACTTCTAAAAACGATTCTAGTTCTCCTATAGCTATATCTTCTTAAATCTTCCCTGGGTTTTTCCACAATAACCTACTAGTATGTTGTATTAAAGTAAAACACAAATTAGTCATTTCTCTCTTTGGGAATAAAGTAATATAGAAATAAAAATTTCAAGAGCTAACACTTTAAGTGCAATCAACTCTTCGAAATAATTTTTCACCTTCAAAACATGACAATCAAGCAGCAAAACAATAAATCCTAAACTCTGAAGCAGTGAGAATCCATAGGAGGTAAAAGGAGCAAAAGACAACCTCCATTTTTACCCTAACCACGGCAAATATCACCACATTCAACAGGAAATGATAAGCTTATAGATGTGAGAGTCCTGAGGAAAACAAAATCATTGCTTCCTTGCTTTTTCTGAAGGAGAATAATGAAACACTTCTGAACTTCACTGGTCACCAGGAAAAAGCACATTATATCAAAGAGGTTTTTAAAAATCATATTATGTTAAATAGGTTAAAGGGCCAAAACTTCATTCTCTGTAAACTTCGTCTTTCCATGATATTAATAATTTCTGAAGCTATTGTGCACCTTAAAACCAGAAGGTCCTTTGGCAACTCCTAAGTTTCCAATTAGGCTCAGCCCAGGATCTGTTAGTACTTTTTATAAAGAAGTCACTTCCAGGGAAGAAATGTTCTCGAATCCAGTTTCCACAAGAGCCAGGTAAGTGAACAGGAAAACACCATAATCTCCATTTAAAGGGAATCTATCATAAGAGGTATCTGATATAACAGGTAAAGGCCCTGACAGAATTAGTTTAAATATCATGTGAGATGCCTCTGGTTTTAGGGAAAGAATTCAAGATTTGGAGTTGGAAAACTTGGATTTAATTTCTGGCTTTGCCACTTGTGAGCTACATGACCTTGAAAGGGGGAAGGAGTGCTATAGATCCTCAGATTCTTATGTGGAAGGTCTAACCCCAGGGTGACGATATTTGGGGATGGGGCTTTGGGGAGGTAATTAGGCTTAGATGAGGTCATAAAGGATTAATGCCCTTATAGGAGATACCAGAGAGCTTGCTCTAGCTTTCTCCCTCCCTTCCTTCCCCCTCCTTCTGTCTCTGCCATGTAAGGACACAGCAAGAAGGCTGTTGTCTGCAAGCCAGGAAGAGAACCTCACCAGAACTCAACCATGCAGGCACTCTTATCTCAGACTTACAGCCTCCACAAGTGTGAGAAAATAAATTTGTTGTTTAAGCCACCGAGTCTATGGTATTTTGTTGTGACAGCCCAAACTGACTGTTACAGGGAGGCATTAAACTTCTCTGAGCTTCAGTCCCTCATTTGTAAAATGGAGATGATTGTACCTAAGTCATAGCATTATTGAGAGAGTCAATGAAATAATACATAATGAGAGTTTTTAATAAACTGCAAAGAATAGTACAAATGCATGGTCTTGTTCCATGATTACTTATATAAAAGTAATCAACATCTGTAGAGTACTGTACAGTTTAACACTTTAATTCAATGGTTAAAACAACTGTATTATACACAAAACAGATAGTATGCTCACCTTGTTAATGAGGAATTGGAAGCCACAACTAGAAAACCAGGTCTTCTGACACCAAATCCAGCAGTATTCCCACTCTGCTCTTAAAAGATCTGTTCAACTTTAACAATACAGCAAAAAGGTATGATGAAGGCTCTACACAAACATAAGAAATTTTCTCCCTAGCTTGCCTACCATCTTCTTCCATTCAGTGTTCATATGGTGGGTGGTATTGATTTGTTTCTGGCACAAGTAAGAAGTGTAGGTACTCAGATTAAGAAAGAGGGTGAGAGACTCCCAGACTATAATACAAAGCTACCATAATCAAAACGGCACAGAACTGGCACAAAAACAGACATATAGATCAATGGAACAGAATAGAGAGCCCAGAAATAAACCCACGCACTTATGGTCAATTAATCTACAACAAAGGAGGCAAGAATACACAATGGAGAAAAGACAATCTCTTCAATAAGTGGTGCTGGGAAAGCTGGACAGCTACATGTAAAAGAATGTAATTAAAAAACTCTCTAAAACCATATACAAAAATAAAACTATATATTTTTTAAACACCGTATACAACTATAAAACTCCTAGAGGAAAACAGGCAGAATACTCTTTGACATAAATTGCAGCAATATTTTTTGGGGGATCCATCTCCTAAAGTAAAGGAAATAAAAGCAAAAATAAACAAATGAGACCTAATTAAACTTAAAAGCTTTTGGACAGCAAAGGAAACCATTGATAAAACAAAAAGACAGCCTCCTGAATGGCAGAAAATATTTGCAAATGATATGACCAGCAAGGGGTTAATATCCAAAATATACAAATAGCTCATACAACTCAACATCAAAACCAAGCAACCCAATTAAAAATGGACAGATGAACTGAATAGACATGTTTTCAAAGAAGACATGCAAATGGTCAACAGGCACATGAAAAGGTGCTCAATATTGCTAATCATCAGGGAAATGTAAATCAAAACCACAATGAGATATCACTTCATATCTGTTATAATGGCTACTATTAAAAAGAAAAGAGATAACAAATACTGACCAGGATGTGGAGAAAAGGAAACCCTTGTATACTGCTGGTGGGAATGTAAATTGGTGCAGCTACTGTGGAAATCAGTATGGAGGTTTCTCAAAAAACAAAAATAGAACTGTCATATATGGCCCAGCAATTCCACTCCTGGGTATATATCTGAAAAAAACAAAAACACCAATTCAAAAAGATACATGCGCCCCAATGTTCATAGCAACATTATTTACAATTGCCAAGATATGGAAGTTACCTAAGTGTCCATCAACAGAAGAATGGATAAGAAGATGGGTGTGTATGTGTGTGTGTGTGTGTGTGTCTGTATATATATATATATATACACAGACACACACACACACACATACACATACACAATGAAATACTACTCAGCCATAAAAAATAGTGAAATTTTGCCATTTGCAGCAACATGGATGGATTTGGAGGGCATTATGCTAAGTGAAATCAGACAGAGAAAGACAATATTGTATGATATCACTTATACACGGAATCCAAAAAATACAACAAACTAGTGAATATAACAAAAAGAAGCAGACTCACAGATATAAAGAACAAACTATTTGTTACCAGTGGGGAGAGAGAAGGGGGAAGGAGCAATACAGGGGTAGGGGATTAAGAGGTATAAAATAAGCTACAAGGATATACTGTACAACACAGGGAATAGAGCCAATATTTTATGATAACTATAAATGGGATACAACCTTTAAAAAAATGTTAATCACTATATTGTACCTCTGTAACTTACGTAATATTGTATGTCAACTACAATAAAAAAATAAAAATTAAAGTTAAAAAAAAGAAAGAGGGTGAGAGAAGATCCTTGAATGACTGTTAACAGTTACTAGAAATCTGGAAATTTGGCAGGCAAAGCAGAATGAGACAGGGAAATATAGAAGGTGGTTAATGACACAGATTCTCAACTCCAGTCTCGGGTTTGCCATTTATGAACTATGAAGTGTTGGGCAAGTTAACCTAACTGAGCCTCAGTTTCTTTATCTGTAAAATGGGGATAATAACGATACCTACTTCATAGGGCTGCTGTTAAGAATTAGATGAGTTGATCCATGTAAAGTGCTTAGGGCAGCTTCTGACACAAAGTATGTGTTCAATTTATGTGGCCTCATGAATAAGTTGCCAGTGGCAAGAAAAAGATGGATGATAAGAACAGAAATGAGGATTCACAGCCCTTTCCTGCCTTCTAGGGAGACAGAAGCCTGCATCCCTTCGCAGGCTACCAGCGCTTGGTTTGCTGGCTGGGGCCATGGGTAAAGGGATCACGTAATTTATAGTTTTTGAGTGCAAAAGAATTCATATTAGGTAATTTTGTGAAATATTTTAAAGCGACGATTTGATTTCATTATATTAATAGATCTATAAAAGAGTTTTATTCAAAAACTATTTTCAAAAATAATTTCTCCCAAATAAATGCATCATATATTTTGTTCATTAAAGCAAAATTTTAAACTTCTTTATAGTGATTATTTGAGTTTTAAAATATAACCAAGTAGAACAGTTATTCTTGATGTATGCTCATCTACTTTAATGAGTTTCTTAGCTGACTCTAATACTACCGTTGATATTTTCCAAGGTAGTCTCCCTCTTTTCATAAAATAACCTGTAATCTTCTTTAAAGATGCATCTTGTAGTTAATAATTTTGAAACTGTTGACACCTTCAATGCTCCTTTGCTGTAAATCACACTATTTTTAATTGAGAAGGAAAGTATTCTCCCAATAGATACTGAGGTACCTGGTAAACTCACAGTAAATTCTGCTACATAGAAGATACTCTCATTCTAATGTTTTAATGTAAGTATTTACATATTTCAGCCCAAGTATTTTTATACATATTTTCTCCATTCAGAATACCTTTCTTCAACACAGAGTATTATAAAACTTGTCAATTAAATTATCTGTTATCAATCACCACAGATACTGCAAAATACTGCCTTCTCAATCTCATTGCCTTCTAATAATATAAATTTATCCAATTAAAAATGGGAGCTCAAAAGAAAAGGAAGGGGGCTCCATCCAAAGAGTTAAACCCCCTTTTGGAAAACTCTTACTGCCCCTCAGGTCTCAGCATAACCATCTCCCCCTGACCTGGCCACCATACTTCCCTCCTCCCAGGCTAGTACAACCCCTTGTTATGTGCTTCTACTCCATTCTGGCAATATTCCGCTTAATGTTTCCTCCCACCAAGTTCCACAAGGCAGGGACTGTGTCTGTCATGTTCACGGTGGGATCCAGCACAGTGCCCGACACACAGTAGGTTCTCAGTAAATAAAAACTGAATTAATGAACAAACAGCCCATTGTTTAAAAGAACACATAATTAGGTTCAAAGTGTAAAAACCCAGTAAGATCCCATGAAATATGATTTAAAACATTTTCTTTTCCTAATAATAACTTTACAGTGGAGAAGCTTGGCAGATCAACCTTGGCCATGTGATCAAAATTAACATCACCAGTAATAAGACATATCAACATCACGTACCCGATGACAGGATGCCCTGAGAAAAGCACATCATCACTTTCGTGGTTTTCTTGCCAAAAAGCCATAACCTCACTTGGAACCATGAGAAAACACCAGACAAGCCCAAATTGAGGGCTGTTCCACCAAATAACTGACAACGGCACTGGACTCTTCCAAAGTGTCAAGGTTATGAAAGACAAAGACGGAGCAGCTGTCACAGATTTGGAGGAGGCCATGGAGACATAACCACTGTATGCAAAGTGAGGTCCTGGAACAGTTTAAAGGACATTAGTAGGGAAACTGGAAAAATCTGAATAATGCCTGTAGATTGTTTAATCATATTTTACCAGTGTTAATTTGGTATTAATAATAGTACTGTGTCTGTGTAACATGTTAACATTAGGGGTAATCAATGAAAGTTAAAGTCTCCGCCGTTATTTGTTCAAAGACCAGAAACCTTAAGCACCATATTTACAGTGTTTCCTCTTGCCTGAGTACCTTGCATTGATCCATTAGTGCTGACTTATGAAGCCCATCCACTCTGCCCACCTGTCAAGGCCCCTTCCAGCCTGACTGCCCATGGAGCAGACTGAAGCAGGCTCTGGGGTCCTCAGCACTCTCCTTGTCTTTGCACTCACGCAGTCACCCAGGGACCAATGTCTTCCCCTCTACTGCTTCTGCCAAAGGCATGGTCCCTCTCTGCCTTTAACGTGGCTCAAGGGTCACCTCCTGAAGGCCTTCCAGAATTTGCCCTTCCCAGGGCTGATGACTGCTTCCCCTCTCACGGCCTAGCCCTTGGATGAATATGTGCTCCAAGGCATGGCTTTATCATGTGCTGTTAAGTCATACCTTGCTTGCATGCTGTGGCCCCAGATAAATTGTCAGGGAACCCTCTGATGGCCATGCCCCTCAAGGGTCTCTTCAGGCCCTGTCATTGTAAGATGCATTCTAGTCTATAATAAGGAGTTGATGAATGAGAAGCATGAGGGCCCAGAGAGGCTAAGTGACTCGCCCAGGATGCTACAGTATGTGAATGGTGGGGCCTACACCGCCCGGCTCTCTCGAGCGGCTGTGCAGGGCTGAGCACATGTCTGAGGATGCACCGGGGGAGATGAGACAGGGGCAGGCCAAGTCGTGGCAAGTCTGGACGAGGAGTTTGGCTTTCAGCCCTGTAATAGCAAGCCACCATTAAGGATTATAAGCCTGGCTCAGCTCTGATAATGTCACTGGTACTCAGAAACTTTCAGTGGCTCCTATATAATAAATTCTACACAATAAACTCCAAAATCCTTATGGTGGCACCCAAACATCCCATCCAACCTGCTTTGGATTTACTTTTCCATCCTCATCTCTCTTGCTTCCCTTTCACATTATCCAAATTCAAGTCAAACAGTATGCTCATCACATACTCACGTGGTCTCTCCAGCACCTAGCGAAGTATCTGACACACTGTATGAAAGAACCCCAGTTTTCCTCCCAAGTCTTGGGCAATGATGAGCCTCCAGTTGGAAACCAGTGATGACTTTCCTTCATCTCCTCATATACGTTTCCACCTCCTTTATTAAGGCCTAGCTCAAATGCTTCCTTCTCCATGGAGTCTGTTTTCACAAAATCGCTCCAGTTAGAAATGGAGGAAGGCCCCCCTTCACTAATGACTCATGCATCTCATCTCCCCTAGAGTATGCTATCTTATGTATGGAGGGATCCGTGTCTGTTTTGGCTCTGTGGTAGGAAATGCTATGCCCTCCGCCCCCAGATGCCCACTGCCAGGCCCGTGCACCCATGTCCCAGCTTCTCTGAGGGTTGACTGCAAATGGCTCACAGATGCCTTCCCTGTGCTGAGAATAGACCTCAGCTGGCAGGATCCCCCTTGTCCCTGGAAGTGACTCCCCCAGTCCTACAGGGGCAGCTGACAGCCAACAACTGACTAATATGAGGTGCAAAGGGCCAGCCCCCTTGTCTCAGTGGGGAACAACTCTGTGGGGATATGGATACTCCAGAGCCCCCATGAGTCAGGCCAAGGCTGCTGAATCCATGTCTTCGAGTGGCTTCTTCCGCTGTCTTATCTTGCTGCACACCCTCCCTTCTAGGTTTGTCCTGAAGTACATTCCCTCAATAAATCATTTTCCTGAGAATTCCCATTTCAGGCTCACTTCTCGGAACCTGACCTAAAACATACGTGAGACCACCAACACCTAGCTAAAAGCGGGTACAGACAGTTACGTCGTGTCTGCAATGTGTCATGCATGGCAAATATCTTACAGGCATTGTCTCATTTAATCTTCTCAGCAATCCTATGCATAGGAACTGTTACCCCTCTTCTGCAGAAAGGGTAACTGAGGCTTAAAGTTAAAATCAGATTCATGATTTCAACTCGTACCTGTTCTTTCCACCACACCCGGTCGCTCACTAGCATAACCTCAACACTCAGAGGGACTCAATACATGTTCCTGAGAAAATGAATGAGCCATAGTTAGGCTTTCTCAACTCTATGAAGTTTAGAGTTGGTTGGTGTTTTGTCCAACTTTAAAAAAAAGAAATTAGAGCCAGTATTGTGCTAAGTTGTAAACTGAGGGAAACTTAGCAAGACCTGTTCTTTCAGATTCCTCTTGGAGTCCCTGTGTCCTGGAGATAAGGATTCTCCCTTCTTCCAGGTATAGGGAGGACACCTCTCACATGCAGGGCTTATGACCTCCTTCAGGGGAAGGTCAAAGGGTTCTTGCATTTGCCATTTCTCAGAGTCCTTCAGCTTTAAATATTTGATACACCAAGTTGCCATATTTGGGGGTAGCGTGTCCTGAACGCCCCCCAGCACCCGTTCCCTCATCAAAACCAGGTGATAAATGCTATACTAGGGAGAGAAAGATGCTGAGTCTGCTCTGAAAGCACAGGAACGGTGGCAGTTACCTCTGACAAGGGTGGTAGGGATGGGAGCAGGGGATTTTAGAAGAACTTCACAAAGGGAGAGAAACTCAGGTGGGGTCTTGAGGGACAAGGAGAGAGTCATCTAGCAAGCAAGCGAAGACGGAGTGGAAGATGATCTCAGTGAGAGAGGACATCAAGAGTGACGGCGTGGGCGTGAGAAAGTGCACAGCGTGCTCGGGACAGCCGCAGGTGTGAGAGGTGGCAGGCAGCCGAAACCGGGGGTGCGACAGACAGGAAAGGCAGGAGGGGGTCAGGAGCCCACGACGGTCTGGGTAGGCACTCGAATCAAGAGGGGCCAGGCCTGCAGAAGACTGGAAGTCACCCTCAATGATTTCAACCCTGCTTCCATTGAAGGAGGCCCTGACGTATCCCCCTCATAAGGTTGTCCACAGGTGATGGAGCGAGAATGAGAACAGGTCAACTCACAGATGCTCAGCCCAGCACCAGCCCACTCAACAGTACTGCTTGGCAGAGAGAGCCAGAAATAAATATCCAGCTGTCACAGCACCAAAACACGGGTATTTTTTTCAAGTAAACAGCCTCACTTCACCTCACCTGAACTCACATGAACTCTCATTTTGTCCTGCCCGCTGGAAACTGATCCAGGAATGTAGGAATTTACTGATAAGATGTCTCAGTTGGAAGGAAAGCTAAGCGGCACCGTTTCTTAAGGGGAAACACAAAGGGGTAAGAAAAATGTTGAAGGTTAGCTTCTGCATAAAGCGTCAGAAATCAATATCCTAGCTCAAATTTTGGAGTCTAAATATTCCTATTTAAGCAGGCAGTTTTCAGTTCCTAATTTCTTACCTCCTTGAGCAGAAGGGGGCCCAACAGTTTAAATCAGAGATTCTCATAAAAACAATGTATATTTTTACATGGACTTGAAGAAACTAGAAAATACCGTATGTATTCAATTACATATGATAAAGAACCATTATTAATATTTCTAAATAAATGATTTTTCCTGGCACGCTAGTAATGAATTGTACTCACCAGTCACCTGGTCCTAAATTCTTTATTCCCAAGTGCACGTGTGATAGTAAGTGAATTCTGCTAATTAATCCCAGTGCCTTGTCTGAGATGAGATTTAGAATACAGGAACTAAAATTTGTTTTGTGAGTGAATTCAGAGCAGACCACAGAAAGACGCTTCTGTTTCCGTTGTTGCTCTCAAAATTTGTAGGAGTAAAGGCAAGGGGCTGAAGACCACCTCGGGCGGCAACGGGAGGATGTGCAAAGTCTGTGCCCAAGGCCCTTCCCAGCATTATCTCCCTGCACTGAGATCTGTCCACAGTGTACCTGAAGCCAGCACAGGCAAGAGCCCCTGGGAAGTACAGGCCCCTTTGTCCTCAGTCAGACTAGTTCACTGCCCGCAGGCAAAGCAGGAAGGTTTCACTCTCCTCCCCTTTACTGTTCAAATAAGTACTCGGGCCAGCAAACACCCTATGGGTCATTAATCAGTTATGGACACTGAACTTTTTCCCTGTCTTGAGTTGAAATGGCCAGTGGGACTCCAGTGGCAATGCCAGAAGAGGGAATTCTTTATGGGTACCCACTGCCAACAAGGTCTTGATTTCAAATCCCTAAACCTAAAGCAACTCTCAGAAGTTGCCTGTGCCACACAGCCTGGGGGACTGCAGGACCCCCTTTTGCCAAGGGCCGCTCAATAATGATAAAGTTTAGACGGCTAACCAGTGGGGGTAGAACACAGCCATTTCCTCCTTGGAAAAAGTGGCCCCAGGATAAACAAGAAGGTCCTACTGTATGGCACAGGGAACTATATTCAGTACCCTGTAATAAACCATAATGGAGAAGAATATGAAAAAGAATGTGTATATATATGTATAGCTGAATCTCTTTCCTGTACAGCAGAAATAAACACATTGTCAATCAACTACGCATCAATAAAATAATTTTTTTAAGTGGCCCCAAACAGGTTACTCTACAAGCACTACAAAAGGCTGATTTCTCTTTAAAAAAAAATCCAGCCCTTGTCATGATAGCCCATGTTATCCTAACTAGAATCTTAGACATTGAGATTTTATAAAGTGCTTTCGAGATGATCTCACCTAAGCATACCAGCTTACAGATGAGGAAACTGAGCTCGGTCAGTCCACATGACTTACTCAAGGCCCTCCAATGAATTAGTATTCCCTAAAACTGGAACAGAAATCTCCAGGTCCTGGTCTGGTCCTTCTGGGGTTGAAGGTGACATGCTGGCAAGAAGCAGAGCAATGGGCTTAACATGGCCCATCCTGCCGGAGCAATTTTCATGCAATAATAATTCATTAACGCATGATTTTTTATACTAAAAGGTGCATGTTAATTTTTTAAAAATTAAAACAAGTCTCTTCAAGGAAATTCCACGCTTGTGGTGGTTGTTTAAGGCTATGTTCCCAAGCCATAAACACTATAGATACTCTGTCGATATGGTAGCCACTAGCCACCTGTGGCTATTGAGCACTTGGAATGGGGCTGGTACAAGTTGAGAGAGGCTGTAAGTGTAAAATACACACCTGACTTCAAAGACGTAGGTCAAAAAAAGAATAAAATGTCTCAATAATTTCTTATGGTTACATGTTGAAATGATAATATTTTAGATGAATTGGTTTAAATAAAATACATTATTAAAAGTAATTTCACCTGCTTTTTTCCTTTTTTTAATGTTGTTTAGTAAACAGGAAATTACATTTGGGGCTTACATTATCCTTCCATTGGACTGTGGCTGGTAAAGGGTGGATATTAGGGTTGCTCAGTAGTCAAGTTCTCTTCCTTCCAGGCACACACTAGGATTGCAGGTCCCTGCCCCCTATGCAATGAGGTGTGGTCATGTAGTTGGCTTTGGTCAATGAAATGTGAGTGGAAGACACGCGTTTTTATGGGCAGCGCCTTTAACTGCCCATGCAGGACACTGTAACGCCTTCCAAGGAAATCGTGGACGTGAATGTGGAGACTAATCGCAGTCAAACTGTGGTGAGCTGAGGCTCCCACTGACTCGCCTGAGCTATGGAATGTGAGCTCAAAATCAACTTTTTAAAATCAGCATTGAGATTTGGGGATCGTTCATTCCTGTAGCATCAGCTAACATATTCTTAAATATAACTTTCTAGTGTAAAGGTGTACAGAGAACTATGCCACGGCAGCGTTCTCCCAAACTTGCTTAACCACAGAGCACTTTGAAGGTGTGATTTATTGACAGGATAGTAATTAGAGTTCATGAGATAGAATGCACACTCAGATTTGTGAAGACAGCAAAAATCGACCACACAGATCAATTAATTCAGCCAATGATCAAAATCTGACTTGCATGTCTTACTAGTCTTAGAATAAAACCAAAAATTAATCATTTTTATGTTAAGAATGAACAAATCAAAATCATTTATTTTACTTTTAAAAATACATTACATTTCATCAAAACTTTTTTATAAGAATAATATTTTGTGACTTTTTAAAAATTGTGAGCCTGGTCAATATCAGAAACACAATTGCTGATTAAGGATAGCACCTAGTCTGTTTCCTAAATTTTGTCTTTACTACATTATGATCTGAAAAAATAACATTTTTCCAGAAAATGAAGAACAATATGATCAGTGTGCTCTGCTATATTTGGGGACTACTGAAACGGGCTTCTCCAAAATTCAATTATTTCATCCCGAATAGCTCACTTCCTTCTTTTTTTAGAAAACAAAGTCTGTGATTTTTCATTTTTACTTTGAAGGATTCACTTTTTGCTTCTTTTAGATTGATACAATTCGCTAACTATCAAGACTGCTTTTTGTTTAAAACTTTCTTCTTTCAATCTCAGATCCACAGGGAGCAAATTTATGTAGTATAAATATTTTTACATGAAATCAGTACTAAATATTATTACAAATTAATTTTTTATTGAGATATAATGTATCACAATCTCTTAAAGTGGTTTTTAGTATATTCACAAGTCATGCCACCGTCACGACTAATTTCAGAATATTTTTATCACCCCGAAAAGCAACCCCATTCCCATGAGCAGTCACTCAGTACTTCCCCTCTCCCCCCAGCTCCTGGCCACCACTAATCTACTTTTTGTCTCCATGGATTTGCCTTTCCTGGACATTTCTTACAAATGAAATTATACAAGATGTGGTATTCTGTCTGGCTCCTTCACTTAGCATAATGTTTTCAAGGTTCATCCATGCTGTAGCATGAATCAGTACTTCATTCCTTTTCATGGATGAATTATATTCCATTGTATGGAGAATTATCACATTTTGTTTATCCATTCATTAGTTGATGGACATTTGGGTTGCCTCCACTTTGGACTTACGAATAATACTGTTAGGAGCATCCCTATACAGGCTTTTATGTGAAAATATGTTTTTAATTATCTTGGGTCAAATTAAAATTTTGAGACAAAAAATAATTTTTAAGACAAAATGCATAACATAGATTTGGGTGTCCTTATAGCAAAGTACAGATTAAATGTCCTGCATCTGTGCATCAGGCCAGGTGACTTCCTGGGGAATAGAGGCATGCTGGGAGACGGCCGGCTGGCCTGTTTTGGACCCAGCTGGTACAGACAGGAGCTTTGTCTTCAAGCCCCCATTACCACCACCACCCTCTACTAGGTATCCACACCCCACTCTGTATTCCAGGGGGCTCCTGAGCATCCTGGCTGTCATCCACTTGTGATGAGTTGGGGAGGGGGCCCTGAACAAAATCTCAGAACACAGATGGCATCATTCACGTCGGATGATTGATGAGCATTGTGCACTCCTCTCTGGACCTCAATAGGAGGCACGGATGGACCTGTGCTCGGCTTTGAGAGGGCCTCCTGGCATGGGAAACACACCACGCCGATTGTGGTGGGAGCTCATGGTCCTTCACTTGTATGCTGCACCCCTTTCATGTGCTTCCTCCCAATCCTTCCCAGTATATTTCTTCCCACCCGCTGTGGGTTTTTTGTTTTTTTTTTCGGTATGCGGGCCTCTCACTGTTGTGGCCTCTCGCGTTGCGGAGCACAGGCTCCGGACGTGCAGGCTCAGCGGCCATGGCTCACGGGTCCAGCTGCTCCGCGGCATGTGGGATCTTCCCTGACCGGGGCACGAACCCGCATCCCCTGCATCTGCAGGCGGACTCTCAACCACTGCGCCACCAGGGAAGCCCCGCTGGGTTCTTTTAAACTATCCTGCCTTTCACCACCTCTGCAACTGTCTACCTTTCACCAACATATGTTGAATTCAAGACTCAAATATGCCACCTGTATTTTCCTGTCTTCGGGGCCTCTCTCTACCCAGAGGAGAGGGTAACCATGTCTGGCTACCTGGGTTGGGGGAAGGAGGAGGTGAAAAGCCCAAGTAAAGGAAACTGATTTTTATATACAACTTCAGAGTAGAAGGAGGAAGAAGAACTGATCATTTTCAACATTATCCCACATAGCAGTGCGCTCAGTAATGCCGTACCGTTTCTTAACGATAAATTATCCCAGGAGACTAAGAATAACCATAGATTTGATATTTTTCTTAGACATTTAAGAAGAAAGACATTCACTAGTATCCCTGTGAATTTCCCCCACCTGGCACAACCTTAGCCCTTTATGGAACCCAGTTTTGGAAATGAAGCACCCCAGAGCGTGCGGCCACACAAAGGATCTATTTTGAGCCCAGATGTCCTCAACTAGTCCCAAATGAGGAGTTAGGATAGCTAGGTATGTTGCAGAAACAAAAGACCCCAAACTTGAAGTGGCTTACAATAACAAAGGTTTATTTCTCACATAGTTATATGCCCACGTGGGTCTGCTGTGGCTCTGTTCTGTGTCACCCTCACTCCAGGATCCCCATGGAAAGCAGCCACTCTCTTGGAACATTGCCAGCAAGAGGAAAGAGAGAGCGGGCTGAACCAGACCCTGGCTCTCTGCCTTGCCCAGAAGTGACACACATCACTTCCTCCTGCATTTCATTGGCCAGAGCAAATCAAGTCCCACAGCCATGACCAAATTCATGGGGTGAGGATGTACAACCCTCTCATGGGGAGGGGCACTACAGTGAGGGGCCCTGAATTTCAGTGAACAATAAATAAGTCAACTATGGGACCAGAGCCAGAAAGCCCCACAAAATCTGGACGCTCGTGTAGGGCCTAAGTCACCAAGCCACACCTTCCTTTCCCCTCAGTGAGTTCTTTGAGATCATTTGGGTCCTTCTGTACTGGGATCACACCTCCTGGTCGAAGCCATCTCATTCTACCCCATCTCTATATCTGCCTCTAACTTCAAATCTCAGAAAGTAGGGGTTGGGGTCTCAGACTCTTCCCACTGAGCAGGCCCTTGACTCCTTCCTCCTTGGCAATGGGCACAGCATTCTGCTGACTGTCTGTTCTACTCCCTGCTCAGAGGCAATGTCAGGGGCAGGGGAGCCATCTCAGGAATGGGCTACATAGCGAGCTCCAATCCCAGGCCAAGTTGTGGAGGGCTCTAGTAGTTTGAGCCACCGATTTTCCCTGTTCGTGATTTCCTTCATAGAGTCACATTGACTCATTATAGAATAAGTACCACATCTTGGATATAAAACCATACAATGAATTAACTAAAGTCAGCAGGAGACGTAACAAGTCGAAAGCACTCAACAAGTTCTCTCAAACGTGCACGTTTTTACTATCCTAAATCTAAAACCCTCCCTTTCTCTGATCACTGTATCAATTAAGATTGCATTCACTGCAAATAACAGATCCCCCCTCCCCCCGCACGCACTGGTGACTTAAATAACTCCCTTAAGGGAGTATGTTTTTTTTTCATTTAACATGACCTTCTACGTTAAGCAGAGGTGGTACTGAAGTTCCATGATGCTATCAGAGACCCAGGCATTTTCTTTCTCTACTCCTTCATCTTTAATATAATGATTTTCACGTCGTGTTTGTCAATTCATGGTCCTCTGATGGTTGCAGCCCCTCCAAGCCACGCAACCGTGTCCAAGAGGGAAAAGAGCAAGAATGATGGGCCAGGGGCTTTCTCTTCAGGAGGCTGTGCCTTTTTATGCAGGAAGTGACACAATAGGGGCTCCCTCTCAAGAGCTTCTGCCTGTATCTCACTGACCTGAAGTGTGTCATTTGCTCCACTGGCCATAATAGAGGCTAGAAAAGAAAAATTTCACCTTTTACAGCCTCTGTAGTTGAGACAGGTAAGGGAGAAGGGGGTTGGAGGATGAGTTTGAGTCAGCCAGTCAGCAACGTCTGCTGCGTCCGGGCTGCACAATTTCCACAATGCCACCTACTTCTGTGCCCAAATTAGGCATTTGGTTAGATTACATTTATCTCCTGAGAAACCACATGATTATACTCCTGGGAGTGGCTGGTGTCCCCAGCTTCCTTGTTTGATGCCTCTGCAGTCCTTCCTTGGTAAATACCCTAATGCCAGTTGGTTTTCATCCAAGTGTGTATAACCATATTAATCTTGGGTGATCAAAATTATACAAAGAAATAGAAGCTTGCTTTCTGTTATACATTAGAGATGTTAGTTGGTATTAATATGACCTGATTTTCACTGTCCTTATGTTTTTTTAATAGATCTTTATTGGAGTATAATTGCTTCACAATACTGTGTTAGTTTCTGTTGCACAACAAAGCAAATCAGCCACATGCATACACATGTCCCCATATCCCCTCCCTCTTAGGCCTCCCTCCCATCCTTCCTATCCCACCCCTCTAGGTCATCGCAAATCACTGAGCTGATTGATCTCCCCGTGCTATGCTGATGCTTCCCAACAGCCAGCTATTTTGCATTCAGTAGTGTATATATGTCGATGCTACTCTCACTTCGCCCCAGCTTCCCCCTCCCACCCCGTGTCCTTAAGTCCATTGTCTATGTCTACCTCTTTATTCCTGCCCTGCAACTAGGTTCATCAGTACCATTTTTTTTTTTTTTTAGATTCCATATATATGCGTTAGCATACGGTATTTGTTTTTCTCTTTCTGACTTACCTCACTCAGTATGACAGACTCTAGGTCCATCCACCTCACTACAAATAACTCAATTTTGTTTCTTTTTATGGCTGAGTAATAGTCCATTGTATATATGTGCCACATCTTCTTTATCCATTCATCTGTTGATGGACATTTAGGTTGGTTCCATGTCCTGTACTGTAAATAGTGCTGGAATGAACATTGTGGTACATGTCTCTTTTTGAATTATGGTTTTCTCCGGGTATATGCCCAGTAGTGGGATTGCTGGGTCGTATGGTAGTTCTATTTTTAGTTTTCTAAGGAACCTCCATCCTGTTCTCCGTAGTGGCTGTATCAGTTTACATTCCTACCAACAGGGCAGGAGGGTTCCCTTTCACCACACCCTCTCCAGCATTTATTGTTTGTTGATTTATTGATGATGGCCATTCTGATTGGTGTGAGGTGAGACCTCATTGTGGTTTTGATTTGCATTTCTCTACTGATTAGTGATGTTGAGCATCCTTTCATATGTTTGTTGGCTATCTGTATATTTTCTTTGGAGAAATGTCTGTTTAGGTCTTCTGCCCATTTTTGGATTGGGGTGTTTGTTTTTTTTTGATATTGAGCTACATGGGCTGCTTGTAAATTTTGGAGATTAATCCTTGGTCACTTGCTTCATTTGCAAATATTTTGTCCCATTCTGAGGGCTCTACCGAAGAAAGTTAAAGAAGCTGCCTTTTCTCTGCACCTCTGAATGTAGCCTGGGTGAACACTGGACCCTGGTGACTCTTGTAACATCAACAGCAGTGGATTTTTAAAGATGAGGAGCCTGTGTATCTGTTGCCAACCCTGTGACAGGAAGGTGTGGTCCTCATATAACATCACGTCTTGAAGCACTTTGCTAAAACAATAGCGTTTATTTACTGGGTGAAAGAGTACTTTTTTTGTGGCCCTAATGTGAATTCATAAGTGGAGATTGTTTCTGCCTGGAATCAAAACCAAAAAAATGTATTACCCTTATTGTTATTGTGGATACATCTGTGGTCCAGTTGCGACATCTGGAACGTGTTGAATCCAGCTCTTTTTACAAACAAAAAGAAGTCTAATATTAATTTTGTTTTTTAAAAACATGGATATTTACTTACATGGGGTCTGTATGATATAAAATGTTCAGAGTGTTAGGAGAAAAACAGATTTGTCTAATTTGTGGCTTGAAACAAAAGCTCTTGTGATACTGAATTCTGGAGAAATTTTGTTTTTACTTGTCAGACTTTTGCACAAATGCCCATTAAACATTTGGATGTTCTGATAACAAAGTAGCATTCCTTTTAAACAATGAGCAGAGATGTCAAGAAAACTCAAATGATTTTAGACTTAAAACATAGCCAAGCAGACTTTTGTTCATTTTTAAAATTGCTTTCAATTAAATAGGAATTTTTTAAAGTACTTTAAGGGAAAACTTATGATTTGGTATCGTGTGCTTTAAATTGTGTTAAACTTTTCTATGAGATTAATGTTATTCTGAGTTAAAAGGAAGTCAAAATCCAAATTTCACACTATTCAATGAAGGTCAAAGTGTCTCTAATGTTACAGTTTATTTGTAGCATACCCTTAGGCAAAAGAAGGAAATTAAAAAACACGTACTAAGTGGCCAAATATATTTTTTCCTGATTGCCTCTTTTGAAATTAACTTATTTCTTTTCAGATTCTGAAAGCGATTCATGGCCGGTGTGGAAAATCTGAAAGATTTAGATTAGTATGATGATGACACATCCATAATACTACCTCTCAGAGATAACAACTCCTGTTTGTATTGGTTTATGTCTCTTTGTTCTTTTGTCAATTTGCTATATTTTAAGAGATTTTAAATTCATCAAACCAGCAATCTGGAACTGCATTTTGCTAATCTGATGGATTATACATCACCATGTTTTTCTTTATATCTACTTCTGGAACAGTTAAAAATATTAACTAAGAAAGAGTAGAAACCAACCAAACAATTATTCAACAAGTGTTAAGGGAGCTCATCACCCCTTGTGGTTAATACTACGGGAACTAAAATACACAATTGATTTCGGCCTTGAGGGATTTATAGGCTATGTGCAAGATGAGACTAACATGCATGAAACCATTAAAAAACAAAACAGGAAGTAAATGTTATAATAATTATCTTAGTAATTGAGACCATTAAATTGAGCCTCTGGCTTAATCAGGCTCTCTGATTTCAAGAAACAGAAACTCACTAAAAGGAGACTTATTGGAAAGATGCCGAGCTCTATCATAGAATGTAAGGCGCTGGAATCAGGAAATACTGATTCTTGAGTTCTTAATTCAAATGCTAATGGGAGAGAATCTGATTGACCCAGGTTAGATCAATGTTCATTTCCATACAGTCGTGGCCGGAAGAACTCAGGTGGCATCTTGAGTTGCCCAAAGGACAGTCATGGTTGACACCTAAAATGTAGCCATCCCCTCTTCTTCCTTGACAATAGAACCCACTTCTGGTATCAAGCAGGAATGTGCCCAAGCCCAGAGGATGAATCATGACTAGTTCAGGTCAATTATTATAAATGCATTTCCCTTTGGCCATATATGCACTTACCCAGACTCCCTTTGAGCTGGAAGTACATACATCACACAGTTCTGGCCAATAAGGTACAAAAGGAAGTCTATTAGGAAAGATTTTCCTCCCAGATAAAAGAGAGATGTAAGAAAGAAACATCTCTCTATAGCAGAAAACTATAAGACACTGATGAAAGAAATTAAAGATGACACAAACAGATGGAGAGATATACCATGTTCTTGGATTGGAAGAATCGACACTGTGAAAATGACTCTACTACACAAAGCAATCTACAGATTCAATGCAATCCCTATCAAACTACCAATGGCATTTTTCACAGAACTAGAACAAAAAATTTCACAATGTGTATGGAAACACAAAAGACCCTGAAGAGCCAAAGCAATCTTGAGAAAGAAAAATGGAGCTGGAGGAATCAGGCTCCCTGACTTTAGACTATACTACAAAGCTACAGTAATAAAGACAGTATGGTACTGGCACAAAAACTGAAGTATAGATCAACAGAACAGGAGAGAAAGCCCAGAGATAAACCCATGCACATATGGTCACCTTATTTTTGATAAAGGAGGCAAGAATATACAATGGAGAAAAGAGAGCCTCTTCAATAAGTGGTGCTGGGAAAACTGGACAGCTACATGTAAAAGAATGAAATTAGAACACTTCCTAACACCACACACAAAAATAAACTCAAAATGGATTAAAGTCCTAAATGTAAGGCCAGACACTATAAAACTCTTAGAGAAAAACACAGGCAGAACACTCTATGACATAAATCACAGCAAGATCCTTTTTGACCCAGCTCCTAGAGAAATGGAAATAAAAACAAAAGTAAACAAATGGGACCCAATGAAACTTAAAAGCTTTTCCACAGCAAAGGAAACCATAAACAACACGAAAAGACAACCCTCAGAATGGGAGAAAATATTTGCAAATGAAGCAAGTGACCAAGGATTAATCTCCAAAATATATAAGCAGCTCATGCAGCTCAATATCAAAAAAACAAACAACCCAATCCAAAAATGAACAGAAGACCTAAATTGACATTTCTCCAAAGAAGATATACAGATTGCCAGCAAACACATGAAAGGATGCTCAACATCACTAATCAGTAGAGAAATGCAAATCAAAACTACAATGAGGTATCACCTTACATCAGTCAGAATGGCCATCATAAAAAAATCTACAAACAATAAATGCTGGAGAGGGTGTGGAGAAAAGGGAACACTCTTGCACTGCTGGTGGGAATGTGAATTGGTACAGCCACTATGGAGAACAGTATGGAGGTTCCTTAGAAGACTAAAAATAGAACTAAAATACGACCCAGCAATCCCACTACTGGGCATATACCCTGAGAAAACCATAATTCAAAAAGAGTCATGTGCCAAAATGTTCACTGCAGCACTAGTTACAATAGCCAGGACATGGAAGGAACCTAAGTGTCCATCGACAGATGAATGGATAAAGAAGATGTGGCACATGTATACAATGGAATATTACTCAGCCATGAAAAGAAATGAAATTGAGTTACTTGTAGTGAGGTGGATGGACCTAGAGCCTGTCATACAGAGTGAAGTAAGTCAGAAAGAGAAAAACAAATACTGTATGCTAACACATATATATGGAATCTAAAAAAAAAAAGGTTCTGAAGAACCTAGAGGCAGGACAGGAATAAAGATGCAGATGTAGAGAATGGACTTGAGGACATGGGGAGGGGGAAGGGTAAGCTGGGACAAAGTGAGAGAGCGGCACTGACATATATACACTACCAAATGTACAACAGATAGCTAGTGGGAAGCAGCCGCATAGCACAGGGAGATCAGCTCGGTGCTTTGTGACCACCTAGATGGGTGGGAGAGGGAGGGTGGGAGGGAGACGGCAAGTGGGATGGAATATGGGGATATATGTATATGTATAGCTGATTCATTTTGTTATAAAGTAGAAACTAACACACCATTGTAAAGTAATTAAACTCCAATCCGCCTGTCAATTCAGGGGACACGGGTTCAAGCCCTGGTCCGGGAAGATCCCACATGCTGCAGAGCAACAAAGCCCGTTAGCTACAACTACTAGCCTGTGCTCTAGAGCCCACGAGCCACAACAACTGAAGCCCACGCGCCTAGAGCCTGTGCTGTGCAACAAGAGAAGAAGCCATTGCAATGAGAAGCCCGCGCACAGCAACGAAGACACCATGCAGTCAAAAATAAATAAATAAAGTAAATAAATTTATTAAAAAAATAAAAGGAAGGAATACAGAAGGCAGAATGAGAAGGGAGTTGGTGAGACAGTCTGATTAGGGCTATATAGGGCGAGGTCGTATAGTAAAGAGATCTAAGAGCCAGGCTGAAAAGGTAAAATTTAATATAATAAAGCTAGCACTAGGGAATGCTGGAAGGTTTGTGAGCAGAGCAAGAGAGCAATACACTGACAGTAGCTTCTGATGGAAATTTAGGTGGCATGGATTCCAGTCACAGAGCTATTGGAATCATCCAGGCACAAAAAGAAGAGAACATGACCTGATTTTTTTTTTTTAACCAAGAGTATGTCCCATGGTCTAAAAGAAAGTGGTAGGAACAGAAAGGAAGCTCTGTTAGAGAATCAATTTGAAGGAAAACTGACAGAACTTGTTGACTGACCAGATATGGAAAATGACAAAAGAATGTTTCCCTTAACTATTTCCATTCTTTTTTTAAGTATGTGCATTTTCTCCTTTTCTATGTCTTTTCTTTCTTTACTCTCTGATTTTCTTTCAGTTTGGGTTCTATTCTGCCCTTTCACTTCCGTTTCTTTGTCTACGTTGGCTGAAATGCTAGCTACAGCTACAAAACACAAAATGTTTGCCAAAAGGGAGCTCTAAAATTAAAGACAGATTTTTTTCTTTTCAGTCAATTCCACATAGGACACAGGAAAAATCCTTAGTAGGGAAAAGGAAACAGTTTCTCCTTTTTAGGGTGATCAGAGATTACTTTATGTTTGTGTTAATCAAGTTGCTTTCTGAGCCTTTCCTGCTAGGCCCTAAATGCTGGTCCTGTGAACGATGTATTTATTCATCTGAAGTCTCGCCTCTTTTCTCTACAGGTACTCTCACTCTAAACAGAGGGGACCAGGGGCAAGAACAGGACTTCCAGAGTTGTTGGATCTTAGTACATTGTTGCCCTGAGCAGACTTCTCTGGGGGGTTCTTTTTTTTTTTTTTTTTTTATGGTACGCGGGCCTCTCACTGTTGTGGCCTCTCCCGTTGCGGAGCACAGGCTCCGGACGCGCAGGCTCAGCGGCCATGGCTCACGGGCCCAGCCGCTCTGCGGCAAGTGGGATCTTCCCGGACCGGGGCCCACCCGTGTCCCCTGCATCGGCAGGCGGACTCTCAACCACTGCGCCACCAGGGAAGCCCTCTCTGGGGTTTTTTAGGCACTTTCTTTGAAAGTGAGGGACTAACTGATTTAAATAAGAGCTCTTATCGGGTTTTTAGGAGGATGTCCAGGAACGGGTTGATGTTCAAAGGCACTGAAAGCTTCAACAGTTGACGTTTACACCACAGATTTCCTTTCCTCTCTTGTTTGTGGCTTACATCTCTTTGATTTAGGGAAAGAAACTCTTGGAAATGAAGGTAACTCTAATGCATTACACTGGACTAGAATTTCAAGGAAGCACCAATACCACTGCAACCTTTGCCCAAGGGGCTGAGGAGGAAAAGAAAGAAGCCAGACTCCCACGAAACAATATACAAAAGACAAGCAACCCAAAAGAAAAATGGCCAATGGCTAAGAACAGGCCAGAAGAAGAAACTGAACAGACAGCAAAAAAGAGGCTCAATTAATTCCATGAACAATCAGAGAAATGCAAAGTCAAATGAAAATTAGATGCTGTTTCTGTGCCATTGGGCTGACAAATTCAAGTGTAATGGTATCAATATTGGCAAATGAATTGACTCACACTCACAGCTGTAAGCTGGTATATACTGGCACAGCACTTTAAAGGGCAGTTTCCTGCTACCTGTTAAAATTTGAAACGTGCATATCCCATGACCCAGCAGTTACCCTTTTTGGTGTTCACTGCAGAAGAATACTCATGTGGCTCCAATTAGACAGGCTCATTGTGTATATTTGTAGCAATGAAAAAGTGAAAACAACCTAAAGGTCCATTGACCAGGGAATGGCTAAGTAACTATGGTATATCCATATTATGTAAGATTATGCCACAGTTAAAAGGTATTAGGTAGATCTATATACTGACATTAGAAGTCTCTTAGTCATACTGTTAAAGGAAAAAAATCAAGTTGCAAGATGTGTACAGTATGATACCATTTGTGTTAACAACATACAATAAAGTACTACATATTATAAATATACATATATAGTCTATAAGTATATACTATAGCATATAGTACCTGTCCTATATAAACTATATATAGTATATACAGCATAAGTAGCATAAGTAGTGTATATTTTCTACAAGTATACTAAAAGAAGTACATATTTCCATTAGCATAAGTACTTTCTATAAATACAAACAGAAAATATTGCATATAGGTATACAAAAGGGAAAGCCTAGAAAAAGGTGTGCAAGTATTCACACCAAACTACCAACAGTGGTTATTACCTCTGGGGAAGGATCTGGGATAGAGAGTTGGTGGTCAAAGGGAATTTAAACCTTACCTTTAATGTTTTACATTTCTTTAGAAAGGGAAACGTATTCTTGTATTCTCAAAAAAATGGATAAGGAAAAGAAAACATTTAAATACAGAAAAACTATGGAAATGAAGGTGAAGTTGACTAGGCCTGAGGAAAATGAGGCGAGTGAGTTCTACCAGCCTTTTCTCCCTGCTCCTCCACGGTGTAAAACAGCCTCTGCTTCTCTGATTTGCAAATGTCTGCTCAGTGATGCCTCTTGACTCAGAAAAAAGCAGTTTCAAAGCGATTGCGAGGAGTATAAGCATGAGTAGGGAACCAGCAGTGTGAGCCAGGGCTAGAGATGAGGTTGTCAAACAGTATAGTTGTGACCCCAACACTTGGAAAAAGGACTAGAAGATTTTATGACTGGCAAAGTTCAGAGGGAAATTTCTGTTAATCGGGTAGCCTCCTCAAGGGCCAATTGTGTTGGAGCAATTCAATGGTGTAGGTTGGTTTGAACGTAGATTTGGGGGTTTTCCCTCATTTTGATGGAACCACTGAAGTCCTGGTCCTGGCCCTACTTATTAATGTGAATATATCAGAAATGACTAAAAAACCTTTTTTAAAGTGAGAAAAGACTCCCAACCTTCCTCTTTACTTGGCTACTCTCATGGAAGTCAGGGATTTAATTTGTCCCACTACATCAGCCCTTTCATCTTCCACGAAGCTTGCTAATACAGCATGATGGTTAAGAACTCAGACTCAGAAGACAGACTGGATCAAAACTGCCACTCTGATATTCACCAGCTGTGTGATCTTGGGCAAGTTATTTGACCTGTCTGTGCCTCTGCGTCCTTCTGTATAAAATGGCGATGATAATAATAGTACCTATTATTATTATAATGATTGGATGAATTAACAGAAGTAAGACGGTTAGAATAGTGCCTGGTACGTAGTAAGCACCATATCAGCATCAGTGATTTTTGTCATTACTGTTGCTTTTAATAAGTCAATCACTTTCACGGTCATCTGTTTAGGCAGGTCTTTTGAAGCCACTGTGAAGATTAGGTCAGCGTGGCTCAGGCAACCTGCTTATGAGATTAAGTGTTAAATGAACAAACTATTATGCAGGTACTAGGGTTAAAGGTGAATAAATGGGGCTTAAGCAACATTGCTCAGTGGACAGACATCTCTGCAAGTACACATAAGTGCCCTTGAGATGTGTGTTGCTATGCTGGGCCATGTGAACATAGGCCCAATAGAAGCTAAGGTACCATACCTTGAGATTTAAATGGCATTGGCTCAGACTTCAGTGTGCAGTTGGCATAGCACACATCTCTTTCTATATATCTGGGGATTCTGAAAGTATGATTTATGGTTTCCAGGTCACTTCTGGCTCCAAGCTTCTGTTCCTGATGAATTATTTCATCTGTGGATCATCCTGCTGCAGAGTGTGCAGTCCCTGTCTATACTATGTTGCTCCAGAGAGGGAAAAGAGACACTTTCTTGACAGTCCTCACAAAACGCCACTGGCACAAGGCCTTTGTGTATGTAGTAGAACCTTACTAAAGGTTGGAAGCAATAGAGGGGTATTGTGTTATGGAGTTAGAGCAAAGAGCCATAAATCTTTTGGCTGTTAACCATCCACTTAAAAGTACTTTGGCTGACCTCACTCTCCACCTATTTCAGTCAAGGTTTTTTGTTGCAAGCAATAGCCACAGTACTTTCGGCTGATTTAAATAGAAAAGGAATCTCATACAGGACTGAAGAACCAGGTTGGAAGTCCGTGTCTCCAGGAACAACACGTGGAATCATGCTGCAGAACTGGTCCAGTGAAGGAGCTTCAGCTGCTACTGCTGGGTACTGAATGGCATCACAGCTTGCACAACTGACCTCAGTGGATATCGCTGCTCTGACTGATGCCTGGGCTGCTGCTGCTGTCACTGCCTTGTGGCATAATTAGTCCCCTATTCAAAATTTAGAGTAGGTGCATCTCATTGGTGTTGTTTAGGTCACATGCCCAGGTCTAGCTGAAAGAGAGGCTGGGAAAGCAGTCTCTCCCTGTAAAGTGAGGGATTCTCAAAACCAAGAATGCAAGTTGTTTATGGCAAATATTCTCTATGTCAGTGCTTCCTGAACTTTAATGTGTTTGTGAGCCATCTGGAGATCTTATCAAACTGCAGATTCTGATTCAGTAAGTCTAGGGTGGGGCCTGAGATTCCACAGCACCCAGATGATGCAAAGCTGCTGGTCTGAGGACCACACTTTGAGTAGTAAAGCTCTATACCAAAGATTTTCAAATTTAGTTGCATATTAGATTAACTCGAGAAACTTTTTTTTTAAGAAATACTAATGTCTGGGTCTCATCCTGAGTTATTTGGTCTGGGGTAAGGCCTGGGAATGTGAACTTTTAAAAGCCTCCAGATGACTCCAGTGTACTCAGATAACATCTTTCATTGCAGGCTCCAACTTTTCACTTTGCAAGCTTATTCCTTTTTTCCAAATTCCCAGATTTCCACTTTTCCAGCCTTGCTTGGTTTCCCTCTTCAGATCGAATTACTCTCATTTATTATGAAGAACGATATGACACTCCACCCCCTAGTTCCTGGGACCTAACTTTGCATATCCAAAGACTGGGTAAAAAGTTCTCCTAATCCAGTATTTTTTCTATTGCTCTGGGAAAGTGTGATCTGAAGTGATCCACAGACCAATATTGTTTTAAATGTTAATAATTATATATTTTAACATGCATTGCTAAAAGAAAAATGTAACTAACACAATAAATGTGATTTCATAAATATTTTTGCTTATGACAAGTCAGTTTTTTAAAAGTTAGGTAAATAATGAAATAGAGATTCAGAGCAGATACAACTTAAGTTATGAAAATGGTTTGCAAATGAATGACGTTTGAGAGTGTTTATACTGCTAATTGTAAGCCTTCTATCCAAAGTCACAGGCTTTAAGAGCACAAAAGAACTGGCAGAGGAGTTTAAAAATATCAGTCTTTTTTCTTCTCCCTTCCCTATCAGTCTTGGAGGATAAGGAAGCAATATAGAGATTTATTTCTGAATTTATGTGAATTATGCTACCAATCTTAACACATAGAAATAGTTACAGTCAATCTTCATCTTAAATCAATTCTTTTTCTCTATGTTACGTGACGATTTCATAAGGTTTTAAGAAAATACTATCAACCTTTGAAAAAGTCATGAGCTAAACAAAAATCACCATAAGAATTGCTTATGGAATATGAAAAATAGGTTAAATTCCCTAACCAGTTAATCTTTGACAAGAAAATGGGTGACATTTTTTAGAATTCTTGAAAGCTAATCTACAAATCCAGAGAGCCCAAAAACTCCTAAGGAGAAAAAATTTTTTAAACTGTACACCTTGTCACATTACTGTAAAATTTCAGAACACCAAAGAAAAACAGATCTTAACCAGCGATTAGATTGATAGCAGATTTCTCAGTAGCAACAGAAACCAGAAGATAACAGAATAATATGTTCAATATTCTGAGGAAAAAAGACAACCGCTAACCTAGAATTATATCCAGTAGAATTATCTTCAATGAACAAGGGCAAAATAAAAGCATTTCGGGTGAGAAAAAACCTGAGTTTACCACACATCACACTTATTAAAGGAAATTTATAGAGTTTACTTCAGGCACAAGGAAAACAATGCAGAAGGAAGATCTGAGATATGCAAAGAAATGGTGAGCAAAATATTTTTACACATGCAGGTGGCTTTAAAAAACATGATGTCTAATTCATAGAAGGAAAACAGGATAGAACTAAAGTAGTGATTAATAATAGCTTATAAATTGGGAGGGGTGTGCCAACTTAAAACATCCTAAGGTCTTTGAATTATTCGAGAGGAGAGCAAAGATATTTACTTGTTTGAGACTTTGTTTACAAGTTATAATATAGTAGAAAAATCACCTTACGATATACATAGAATGTATGACTCCAAATAAGAGAAAAAGACATGTGCCCAGGTGTGTTCACACACACTCCAAAAGAAGTTTCTTTTGTTAAGTTTTTGACATTTTAATCTTCATCCTTTGCCATTCTTATTCATGGTAAACAGTATGTTATAACTTTTCATTCTGAGTTTAACTTTAAAGTGTTCTTTTCTCATAAGAATCCCTTTCAGCCTTTTACGGAAGCATCCCTCCAGGTTGGTTTTACATTTTTTTCTGCTAGGCATTCCAGTTGCACCCTGTCTGGGATCTTTTCTTGGGGAGGAGGCGAAGGTTAAGGGGAATCAATTTCTAGTTTTTGAAATCCCAACGTCAAATAAATGCTCCAGATTTAAACTCCAAACTCCAAACTCATGAAATGCAGGTCTAGGATTTTAAAATTTCATTGGAGTTAAATAATTTTCATTTTCACTCATAAATGGGATAAGCTTCCTCACTTGCTTGTCCACTGGGTGTTTTACATTGTCCCTAGTCCACTCTTTTCGTGAGCTGATGTCTCTCTGGGACAATGGCTTTTTGTAGCATATTCAGTACCAGCTCCCACCCTGAGCTATTCCAGACCCTTACCTCCTGTCCCTATACTTTCAGGCCTCAAGTTACAGAAACTAACGTTTTGCCCACACCGAAGATGACCAACTCTCCTGGTTTGCCTTGGACCTGGTCTCCAAGAATTTGGGGGTTTTCAGGGCTAAAACCAGGAAGGTCCCGGGCAAACCAGTTGATTAGTCACCCTACACTCCAGCCCTGGCACCCAGGGGCGGAGAAGAATCTGTTCAACAAGTCACTGCTCTCTGATTTTCAGTTTATTTTGATTTCTGGCCTCTTGGGATTTCCCTTCATTTCTTGAGTTTAACTGCACATTGAACTCAAGACATGAAGTTATTATCCAGTAATGCTAGCTGTTTGTGGTCAGTTTTCCGGTTACAGATGACCACCATTTTGCCAGCTCACAAAGTAACATTTTCTAACTTTTCATCAGTACCAAAGTGAAGTTGGAGGATAAAAGTCACAGTCAGTTACCCCCTGTGGATACAGGGTGCTGCAGTGGTTCCCAAAGTTATGTGACTTTCTCCACCAACTGCCCCACAGCTCTCCCTTGCTCTAGGCCCTGTTTCTCCGACCTTGAGAAAGTTCTAGAATTCTCTAGGCAGGCCTAGCTTCCTGTAAGGCCTAGAAGAAAAATTCTCCCCCTCACAACTTGAACTCCCGGAGCGAAGGAATGTTTGGCTGTTTTGTTCACTCCTACACCTTGGGTATCCGGCAAATCGCTGACCTAGATAACTATTTCTTGAAAACATGAACGTCTTGAACACCAAGTTGGCCTGCCCTAACTGGTGTTCCTTCCAATCCAACCCCATCTCCCTCAGACTTGACAGAAAGTAGTCCAAGTTTCTGGACTTCTGATGTCTCCCTCCTTGTTCTCCATATAGGTGTTTCTATTTTCTATTTCTGTTGGCATTTCAATTGATTCTGCGGCCGATGATAGCAACAATCGCCATCGATCGGGCTAATCCTGTGACTTCAGGACGCCATTTTGATCCCAGCGCCTGGACACATTAAAAGTTTGTTTTTAATTTTAACACATATTTGAGAATGCATACTTATGCCTCTAAGGCACTTTTGGGGTGATGCCTGTCTCTGTGGGTCGGTGGGCCCCTTCGTCTGGGGCCGGTGCCTGGGGCGGAGGGTGGGGGGGAGGGGCACGATGCCGGCCCGCGCGCGACCCCTGCGTGCCCCCCGGCCGGCGCAGTCGTGCCCCGCGAGTCCCCCCGCCCCCCGCCATTGGGGACGGCGGCGCGGCCGCCCATTGGCTGACGCGTCTTTCCGACGAGCCCCCTCACCCTACGCAGGAGCCACGTCCGGCGCTCCGGCCACGCCTCAGTCCCCCTGCGCCCCTCGGTCTAACCAGCAGCCTCGGCTTCTCCTCGCTTGTCCATCTCTGCTTCCTCTGTCCAGTCAAGCTGGGCGGTGGGTACGAGCAGGCCTAACAGCAGCCCCGGTGCCTGAAGCCAGCCTCAGCTCCTTCTCGAGCCCCTCTGTGGGAACACGGGCTGCCGCCATCATGGTGAGTGGACGAGGCCTGAGGGGGTCCTGAGGGCGGCTGGGGCGCTGAAGGGGGCGGGGGAACGGGAGCCGAGAGCGGGGCCACCCGGCTTTCCTGTACTTGGGCCCGGCCTGAGGGCAAGGGGGAGGCGGTCCAGCACGGTCTATAGGGCGTTGAGGGCTGGCGGAGGGGCAGGAGGCCTGGCTGTGGGAAGGGAGTGCCCGGGGCCCCGCCCAGCACGTGCAAGCCCCGCGGCTATCCCGCCACCGCAGCCAGGGTGTGGAGGGGCTTTCGGCCTCCGCCGTGGACTGGGGGGCGGGGACCCCGCTCCGCCCCACCCCCACCCTAGAAGCCTCTCTTCCCGCGCTTATTCTGAGGAGCCAGGCGGTGAGGCCTCCGCGAGATGGCGTCGTGCCTGCCGAGCACCGCGTGTCGTGGCCTCAGGGGTGCCTGTGTGCAGATGCGGAAGCCGGGCCCAAGCCACCTCGGGAGGCGGGGCCCCACGCGTCCGGCTCGGGGCTGGGGTTGGGCTTCCTGGCGGGACTTTGGGGGCGTGTCGAGACCTGGAGAGCTCGATCCCGCGGTGCTCCTGGGGCAGCCTTGTGCCTGCGCGGTGGCGGCAGCGGGGACCGCGGGGCGGAAGCTCACCTGACGCCATCATTTCCCTACGAGGTCGGCGCTGTCCACGCCTCTGAGCGGCCGCAGGTTGGGGAAGCCTAGCAGTTTTTAACCCGGGGGACACTTTTCCCAAAGAGAAACCAGAAACCTTCAACAAAATGTCCCTAGAGTATTACATGCTCTGTTGGGTGACATTTATGTGAGTTTTGTTAAGTGCATTTAGTTGATTTCACCATCTCAAGGTACAGCTCTGAGAACACTTTTGACCAACCATCAAGTCACAGGTGTATTATATATGTGTAGTTGTCGGTAGTGTAATAACTATTATTTTCTGTATTTTTAGAGGCAAAGGGAGGAACTTTATATACAATTTATTAGAACATATAAATCTTAAAGTAAAAATTTGTGATTGTATGTAACTATTTGTAATAATTATGTTATGTACGTATCCATATCAATAATTAATAATCTCAGTTACTGTAATTATTTCCAACTTTGTTCTCTCCTCTTTTTAGAGGAAAAGGGGGGAAATGCTAATAACTTCATTGATTTTTTTTTCTGATACAAAACTAATACGTTGGGCTTCCCTGGTGGCGCAGTGGTTGACAGTCCGCCTGCCGATGCAGGGGACACAGGTTCATGACCCGGTCCGGGAAGATCCCACATGCCGCGGAGCGGCTGGGCCCCTGAGCCATGGCCGCTGAGCCTGTGCGTCCGGAGCCTGCGCTCCGCAACGGGAGAGGCCACAACAGTGAGAGGCCCATGTACCGCAAAAAAAAAAAACAAGAACTAATACGTTAACTCATTGTAAGGTAATCAATGTAAGAGAGTAGAGGTCCATCTTAATCCCAACATTTAACCACTATTGAAGTTTTGATGTACGTATGCATGCCCTTTCAGATTGTTTTCAAGCATGTATTGCATATATACAGGTACATTTTATTTTATAAAAATTTTCCCGTGCTATATAATACTATCTTACAACCTGTATTCTTCACTTAGTGTAGTGGGCCTTATTCCAAAGAGAAATTTAAAATAATTTTGAATATATACTTAGTTATTTTACCAAAAATTATATATTTCTATATTACCATTACTTAATTTTACTAATTCCCTTATAATGAATAATTTGTTTACGTTAAAACAATACCATAATGAGTATGTTTGTGCAAATGTTTTGGCATGTTTATTCTGTTAATAACTTGAAATAAATTGCCAGGAGTGGAATCACTGGGTGAAAAGGTTATGCCCATTTTATAACGATTTTGAATTATGATACATTTTTCTTAGTAACTCTTGATAAAGCACGTACCAGTATGTATTCCCACTGGTGGTGTGTAGTGTGACCCCTTCTCCACACACTTTCCAATGAAAGGTATTGCAGTTTTTAAAGTTGCCAGTCTAATAACTGGAAAATATTTCACTGTGTTGATGTACTTTTTCTTTTATCATTAGTGAAGTTGAAGTTTGTCATTAGCTTTTTCCATTTCTTTTTTTTTTAAATTCTTAATCCACCTTTCTATTTGCATATTTATCTTTTCTTGGTGATTTATAACAACTCTATATTAATACATTAGTCATATAGGAAAAAATTTATAGGTGTGATAAGGAGAGACCCTTATTTCTAATTTTAATGTAAATTACTACCATGTTTCACTTTAAGCTTGATGATAGCCTAGATTTAGATCAATAGAAAATAAGATGTTTTTATTTTACTTGGGTTTTTTAAAAATTAAGAAATGGATGCTGTATTTTATCAAATGCTTTTGCAGTGGTGAATTACAGTAACAGATTTCCTAAGAATGAACCATCCTTGAATTTACAATGTAAACTGTTCTTAATTGTATATTTTTTTGTATGCTGCTAGAATTTTGCATCTCAGTGTTGGGGGCAGGGGTGGACCATCTTAACCAGATTTTGCTATTTAGATGGTATTAGTTTTATTAAATGCATTGAGAAATATTTTTCTTTTCTCTGAAAAAATTTTTAAAACATTTGAATTTTCCTTCTCTTCCACTCTCTCTCCTGTCTACTGTTGTTTCTGTCTAGGTGCGCCCCCCTCTTAGCACCCCACTTGCCCTCCACACACAAATTACCTGTTTCTTCACAGTTTGAGAAAACTCCCAGTGAAATTGACCCAGGAATTGAGTGCTCTTTCTTTTCTTAAGATTGTCTTTAAAAGTTCATTTCTCTGGAAAGTTAGTCATATCATCAAAATTTCCAAACTTACTCCTACAGAGCATTCTAATCCGTACTCATATTCCGTTTTTTCAGGACTAATGTGTATTTTTGTATTCTTGCCTTTTTCTTGCTTAGCTTTCCCAGGATTGTTTGTTTATTGTTTGGATTCCCCCTGCCCCCCAGAGTCCATTATTTGATTTACTTAAAGGGTTTTATTCTGATTTTCATTTACTATTTCCTTAATAGAATTTCCTTTTCTCTTTAATAACTACTTCTTCTGTGGATATGACACTGATGATTGCAAATTATTTCAGTTTGCTTGCATGAAGATATAATAGTTGAATAAAATGTCAAAGAGCGGACATCCCAGAAGCTTTAGTAATGATAAAGGTTTTTTTTCCAGCTTTTAGTTATCTTTGTCATTTGGTCATCCAGATATAAAAGGGAATTACTGTGAATAGCAGTGACGAGAATTGTGTATATGATGGCCTCCAAGTTCACCCCTACTTAATATTCCAGAATTACTCATTTCAGAACCCATCAACTCACTTGAAGGTGTAATTAAGAAAAATAGTTATTTCTTTCATTTAATTTACATGCAGTTTATTTTCTACATGCTGTTGGTAGGTAAGATGAATTCTTCACCAAACTTTTTGCTTTAGCCTAAGAATTCATTTGTGAAGTATTTTTAGCAATAGTTTAGAAGTAACCAAAGGTTGTGTATGGTTCTGGATTTGTATATATAAGTTATAACTGTATGTAAATACACACACAGGCAAAGTTTTAAAATCCCTATTGTTCAGGCGTCTTAAAATGGAGTACTTTCCTTACTTTAGCTTTGAGCACCATCTGCTGGCTCAGGACTAGGACGGACATAACGATGCCTTCCTTAAGACATTATGACACTAGTGAAATGATTTGATCAGTTTTATACTTAATACCTCAATTAAGCAGACAGTCAATTTGTACAACCCAACCCGAAACCAAACTTTCTATAATATCTAATGGCTTTTTTCTTTTTCGCAAATTACTGTTTAGTTGTCTCAGACATCCATTTTACTTTTGTAAATAGGATATAAGAATTAGAACTTCCGGGCTTCCCTGGTGGCGCGGTGGTTGAGAGTCTGCCTGCCGATGCAGGGGACATGGGTTCGTGTCCCAGTCTGGGAAGATCCCACGTGCCACGGAGTGGCGGGGCCCATGAGCCATGGCCACTGAGCCTGCGCGTCGTACGGAGCCTGTGCTCCGCAACGGGAGAGGCCACAACAGTGAGAGGCCCGTGTACCGCATAAAAAAAGGAATTAGAACTTCCCTCTTCGATTCTGGCAACACTATCACAGGTTTCTCAGCTGTGACCCTGTGCAAATTTGGGGCCAGATAATTCTTTGTTGTGGGAGGCTCTCCTTTGCGTTATAGGATGCTTACTGTATCTCTGGCCTCTGCCACCCAGATACCAGGTACACCCCTCAATTGTGACAACCAAAAATGCCCCCGGGCCACAAAATCTTCCCCGGTTGAAAATCAGTATATTATCATAACTCTTTATAATCTGGCACAGTTTTCTGGCCTAATGTTATACCTCTAATTTAAAATACATTTATCCATTGTGGTTCACAGACAGCTAATATTATAAATAGTTTGTCAGATAAAAAGGTATCCAAAGTTCATCCACAAACGAACGGAAAATTGAGAAGGAGAAAAGTCTATAAGAATTTCAGAACCGCTATTTTGTTTTATTCCTGTTTTGGGTTTTTGAATGTGAGCTAATTGAAAGAGATTGGTAAATTGTCTGTCACGAAGGGAAATCTAGTCAAATTTCTCGATAGTTCAAGGTATGTGACTTATGTAATATAGTCCCATTTAGAAAAAAAATAAAATTATAAAACATTTAAAAATGGAAAAGCTTTAGAAATAGTTTTTACTTTCTCTGATTTTATTGTCTTGGAATATCACTGTACCATAGTTAAAGGAAAGAATCAGGAACTATTCAAACAGAAACACTGAATAGCAAGTAAGAACACAAATTAATAGAGAAAAGCCCAAACACTCAAATTTGGTAATTTAACAATTTTGATTTCATAGCTAATTAGTACAGCAGCTTGTAGAATCTTAAATTTATCAGTAATTTCTAACACTTAACAAAGTAGGAACTCTACCTGCTTTTCATTATTGTAACTAATTTCTGTAAAAATTATTTTGCTTATCTTTTAAAAAATATGTATCGGTTGGTTTCTTTTGTCCTTGCTTTTGTTTTCCTTTATAAGCTGAAGTGTAATAGCTATATCTCTCTCTTGCAGCCTTTTATATTTACTACTTATAATCAATAGGCACTTCATAAATGAATTTCAAATGAGCAAATGTGCCATAAACTAGTTTCCTGAGGTTCCAACTCAAGTTAGTTGTTAATTAATAGAGTATCTACAAAATAAGTACATAAATCGTAAAACCAGGAAAGAAACCTTTCTTTAACCTATTGAAAATAAATTCAGATACCAGGATGCTAACCGTATTGGCATACCACTTTATAGTTTACAAAACGAATTCACAGATGTTATCTCACTTCATTCTCAAAGAAGTTTTCCAAGAGATAAATAACTGCCAAGTAAGTGATTTATAACTTAGTAAGGGACACAAATGTCTGACTAAATCAATTTTTAGATCTCCTGGCTAAATCAGTTTTTGTTTCCGAAATATGTATTACCAGTAAATTCTGATTCAGAAAAATCTACATTAATCTCAGTGTGGGAAGCCTAAAGACAGAGTTCTGACCAGAATTCAGAAAAATAATAAGTTTCTTGTGTGGGTCTCTGAAAATAAAGATGATATCATTTGTATCTATCAGCCCCTTGTGAAAATTAGAATTATCAGTAGGACTTATTTGGTATTATTCAAGAAGAAAAACATTATTTTAAAGATGCTATGAACACCCTACCATTAGGGAAGAGGATTATAAACCCTTTTTTTTTAAGCAGGAGCTATGATATGTGAGCAAATGATGTTTTCATGATCCATTTCCAAAGTAAAGCAGGCATACTAACACAAGGAGTGTTAAAATTATAAAGTCCGTGTTAGTTTTGGTGAATAGGAAGATGAGGCAAAACAAATTGGTTTAAAACTTTCTTGTTTCCTTTTTGATGCAACTTTAAAAAAAAATGGTATCTTTAAAACCATACTTTTGAATAAGGTACTCAGAAAAATGAGAAATTGCTTATTGACATACAACAGGATGATTTTAGTAACTTTACTTTTTACAAAGCTGAACTTTCTAATTACTTAACCAGTTCACGTAGGATTTCACAAACTCAATATAAAATCAGTATTCTGCCACAGCACTGTACCAGGGTAGTGGTGAGTGACACTGGGTTTGAGAAAGTACTATATACCCTTCTGTTAAAATTTCATGCTGATTACCCTAGACCTTGAGCCTGAACTAAGCTATATTGATGACTAATTTACAATGAAAGTAATTTATATGAAAATATTTTGTATTTTAAAAACATAAATTATATTTCATATCATCCGTCATTTTAGCCTGTATGTCTAGTGGTGATATCTGCTTTCCAAATTACAGTCTGCTGCAGATCCTGACACTCCAAACTCAACCATCTCCAGAGAGGCCAGCACCCAGTCTTCATCAGCTGCCACCAGCCAAGGCTATGTTTTACCAGAAGGCAGAATCATGCCGAACACTGTTTTCGTTGGTGGAATTGATGTTAGGGTATTGTATTCATGTTTCATTTATTTTAAAAAGTATTTTGTGAATAGTGGGATTTGGGCCCTGTTGTAAACATAAGGCTTTTTGGGGGGATTGTTTTTATGTTTAACCTAATAGGGACTAAAAATACCTTTGACAAAGAACTACAGGTGGTTTGGGGATACGTGGAGGAGATACTTGCACATCATCAAATCTTCTTTATAGTATAATTGAAAATTTTGAATGTTGAATTTTTAATCTTGAAGTCAAATTTTTCTTCATAGATGGATGAAACCGAAATTAAAAACTTCTTTGCTAAATATGGTTCAGTAAAAGAAGTGAAGATAATCACTGATCGAAGTGGTGTGTCCAAAGGGTAAGTGAAACATATGTTCAATATAAATTATAATAAATATCTGAACTATAGTATCTATAGAGTTTCAGAAAATAAAATTTCAAATCTGGTATTATAACATTTGTATAAATGTAATTTGTTACTTTGTAATTCCTTTCATGTAGAAGATAAAAGTTTGTTGCCAGCTCTTTTATTTAATCATTTGCCTAGTGTTTGTATTTAAATGTTTCCCATCTTCATTTGTTTCACTTAAGTGGATTAATCAGTTATATTGAAGAATTGTTTTCTTCACACATTTCACAGTATCTTAAATTTTAACTATCTTACCATAGATAGTAAGTTAAATTCAGGTTCATAGGTATGACTTTTCTGTTAATCTTTGTGCATTCTAATACAAATGACCATAGGAAAATAAAACAGTAGTATTTATAGAGGATCTATCATGTACGTCTTACAATTATTTATCTCAGTATATTCTTCATCCTTTATCATTATTACTTCTGTCAGTTATTTCATGGAATAATGAAGTTTCAAACCATGTACTGTTACGGTAGTGATTTTATACTCATTTATTTGCCTTTCTAGCTATGGATTTGTTTCATTCTATAATGACGTGGATGTGCAGAAGATAGTAGAAGTAAGTAATCTTCTTTTGGGAAAAACTCTCTTAATTACCTTATGGATGCAGTGTTCAGTATTGTTTTTGAGTCCTGAATATTTACTTAGTCTTGTATAATGTATAGAAATAAATATACTTTCTGTTTGAAATCCAGACTTAGAATAATCTTACATAACTTGTGAGAGCCTGTTTATTTTTGATTGGGCATCCAGCCTCATGATCCAGAGACAGGAAAGATAGTAAAGGTTTTTGATCAAATTCCACAACACCTCTCAACATTTGATTAGAGTAGTGAAGGTAAGTAAGGTAGCTTCAGGCTGATAAATTTTGATTTGGTATGTTTTTAGCACTGATCTTCTCCGACAGTAGTAATTTTAGAGAACTTGCGTGTTTACCAAAGTCTTGGAAGTAAAGATTTAGACATTGATTCTAGTTTTGTTACTGTTTTATTTTCAGTCACAGATAAATTTCCATGGTAAAAAGCTGAAACTGGGCCCTGCAATTAGGAAACAAACTTTATGTGAGTAAAGAAAGGAATTGTTCTCGTTGACATGTGTAGCTTTTCAGAGAACTAAAAATAGGCTTTGTTTTCTTTTCTTTAAAAAGGTGCTTATCATGTGCAGCCACGTCCTTTGGTTTTTAATCCTCCTCCTCCACCACAGTTTCAGAGTGTCTGGAGTAATCCACACACGGAAGCTTACATGCAGCCTCCAACCATGATGAGCCCTATTACTCAGTATGTTCAGGTAAGAATTACCTACATTCCTGTTTTTTGTGTGTATGCTATTAGAAATCTTATACAATGAGATGGGGGCACCTTAAAAATTAAGCCAGTCTCACTTCTTACCCTCTGTGGAATTACGTCAACAATTTCCATAATAAGTGACAATATTATTCCTGTTTGAATATTTTTGAGTGACGGGACATCTGTTACTCCTGTTAGAAATCTGTCATTCTTAGTGTTACTTTTTTTTTTTTTTGGCGGTACGCGGGCCTCTCACTGTTGCGGCCTCTCCCGTTGCGGAGCACAGGCTCCGGACGCGCAGGCTCAGCGGCCACGGCTCACGGGCCCAGCCGTTCTGCGACATGTGGGATCCTCCCGGACCGGGGCACGAGCCCGTGTCCCCCGCATCGGCAGGCGGACTCTCAACCACTGCGCCACCAGGGAAGCCCAGTGTTACTTCTTATACTAAGCTAAAATCTGCTTCTATATAGTTTGTAAGCCTTTATCTTAGAACTGATGGCTGTAGCCACATAGAATATATCTTTTTTTTTTCCCAGATAACTCCTAGAATATTTGAAGGCAGCTTTCCTCATGTGTTTGTTTGGTTTGTTCTTTTCTAGGGTCAGCTATTCTTTATTTGCAATGATTTCCAGATGCCTTCTCATATAGATTGTTGATTTCTGGATGTATTATGGTTCTAGAATGGATAAATTTCTGGTGACTTAACTATATTTGTAAACTCTATGAGTTTCTGGCATATAATTTGTCTTGTCTTGGTTACTTTAATATTTGAAGTGGGATTTGGAATACTTATCTCCCATTGATAATATTTATTTTCTTCTTAGTTCAGTTTACTTTCTTCAGTTTAAAAGACATTTTTAGGAAAAGAAAGAAAATAATAGTGAAGTAGTTCTGCAGTGTCTCTCATTTGTTTACATTTTCCATCTACCTGAAGTGTAGGATATATCTTTTTATACTTTTCTTAAAACACAGATAGAAGAAAAGCCCTACTTGTTCCTAACATTTACCATGAGGTATTATTACCTATTCTGGTATATTTATGTATGCTACTACCTAGATATTTTCAATCAATAAATACCTTTTGAAAGATACAAGACATTGTATTGTCTTTTTTCTAGTTTGGGGTAATAAACTGCCCTTAACTTTTAGAAGTGAAATACAGAAAGAGCCAGAAAGTCTGTAGGAGGATCCCACGTTACCCCGAAATACTGTCAAAGGAATACAAAACTGCTTAAAAGTATTTTTACAAAAAAAGAAAACACATATATTAATACAACTCTAACATGGAAATCTATTCTGATAGAGTCTTATCATCATGTAAGAAAGAACTTCTGGATGGGAATAAATATACAGATAAGGTAAACTTAGGCTGGCAAAATCAGTCACTCACCTTATTTATCTCTTCCTTCTCCCAGCCCAAAAGACTAACATTTGACAGAGAATACTTATTTCTTCATGAAGCCAGTCACTCAAATAGAATCTTGCATTGTATATGAAAAAACTAAGATTTCCTTATTTTCATATTTTTGTTACATTGGGAATAATATTCCTTCTTTCTGATTTTTAAAAATATATCTCGTTCATTCATGCTTTCTGTAAAATTTATTTGCAGGCTTATCCTCCTTATCCAAGTTCACCAGTTCAGGTTATCACTGGATATCAGCTGCCTGTTTATAATTACCAGGTAATTTAAGAGGGATCAAAATGATTTACATTGGAATATTATTGAGGCCTTTATTTATGTAAATTTCCCTAATAGTTTGTCATTTAAAGTAGTTGAGTGTGCTTAAAATTTAAGAAAAAAGTTGGAATTAGTCTAGAATTAGGGCTTCTCTGTTACTTAGAAATAAGGGAATGAACTTAGAAAGAAGCTTTTGACAGGAATGAGTTTAGGAAGAAGCTTCCTCTTGTACAAGATTTGGTGTCCCCTTCTATATTTCAACATGTGTCCTTCATCTTTTCTGTCAAATAGCTGAAACATCCAGGCTGACTTTTATGAGTTTTTCTAATGGCATAGGTTGAAATAAAATGATTACTCAGTTCTTAGAGCATTGAATTCCAATTATGTTTGATAGTGTTTATTTTAGCTGGCTGCTACAATAGTAGTTCTCTGAATTTCTGCCCATGGATATGACCATATCTATGGTAATATATTCAAAGAACTGTATGTTTGAGTTTTCCTGTAGACCAACTCCAGAAAATTGAGAAAAAGATGGAGTTTATATATGAAAGTAACAATAAAATCCTTAGGTATCAGAAACAGAAAGTACTTTATTCTTCCATTTTGTTTCTTTTATTACAACAAGGTCAAGGAGCCAGCATGACAGATACCTCAACATTGTCTATCTCATATCTTTGTGAAAATGTGAAGGTATATTTAAATAATTATTTCCTTTTTTTTTCTAAGATGCCACCGCAGTGGCCTGTTGGGGAACAAAGGAGTTATGTTATTTCTCCGGTAAGGTGAATTAGCAAAACATGTACTTCCTATTTTAAAGTTTTTTACTGTTTATTATATATTTTAAAGTATTTTACTGTTCAGTTATTATATATTTCTTGACCTTTTGCAATATCAAGTATGCCTAGAAATATTTTAAATGCTCTTTTACATTATGTGTTACGTTTTATTTCTTGTCAACCCAAGTATATACTCCCATGGGAGAAACTGTGCTTTTTGTTTCTCAGGTTGTTGTGTGTGTACTTAAGCAATGGCTGCCCTGCATACAACAAGTGCTCAGTTACTTGTTGATAGAATATGTAATCAAGAAAGGTAGTTATTTAATAACTATGCTGATTCTAACTCCAGGGATTTAGAATTAGTATTGAATCTGCCTCTAGTTTTCTTGCCATAAAAAATGTGATGAAACGAAGCAAAAATGTTTTGCTGTCAGTACTGTTATATGTTATATAAGAAAAGGAAAAAAAAACAAGAGAGGGTGCTACCTCTAAAACACCTGAGCCTTTGTTACCTTCTGTCTTTCATCAAGATTGGATATTCGAAGGATATAGTATGAGCTGAAATTCTCAGGCACTAGGAAATTCCCTTCTCATTCCCTTACTATATGTTGGAGTTTCTTTTTCTTAGGGAAATTGTCCTAATTCTGATTGTGTTGACATTTCAAAATAAAAAATTGCCTTATTGCATTTCAACTCTACAGTGTGAAATAGTTTCTGAAATAATGTAATTGAACTTCACAATCCACATTTAGACTTTCAGTGTCAGCTCACCATTTTGAAGAATAGATTTAGAAATGTATCTAATGTACATCTCTTTAATTACACTTTTATCATTTTAAATGTAGACTTATACAGCCGTTAATGTACATCTCTTTAATTACACTTTTATCATTTTAAATGTAGACTTATACAGCCGTTAACTACCACTGTAATGAAGTTGATCCAGGAGTTGAAGTTTTGCCAAGTGAATGCTCAGTTCATGAAGCTACTGCATCCTCTGGAAATGGCCCACAAAAGGCAAACATCTAATTTTGCTTATTAATATTTATATTTTTATTGTTTTTCAGGTTTTAATAATGGCCATTTGAGAAGCAAGCATCTTTGCCCAAATTTAAATACGTTACAGAGCTTGAGTCATTGACTAATAACTTTGCAATTTACATAAAAGTTAATGAAATTTTAGGCATCCCCAAACTTTCAGTGTGTATATATAGTTGCTGATTCAGTAGTCCTTCCCTCTGTTCTGTTTTCATTGGGGTTTTTTTGTTGTTGTTTTTTAACCGTAGTTTAATAAATATTGTATTAACATGATTTGGTGGAGTGGGTTGGTTTCCTCAAGAATCCTACTCTTCAAAAGAGGAATTAGTATGAATTATATCTACTTTGTCTTTTGCCAATTTAAACATTTATTTAGCTAAATAATAATATACAGTTATTTACGGTATTCTCTCCGTAACATTATATATGGTAGCAGCTCTCAAGAGTGGTGGAGCCACTAGTAATTGAAATATTAAAACAGGCAGAGTTGTTTCTTTTTTATCATTAGAGCAGATCCCTATAATAACAGTGCCCTCACTCTTGAATTCTGTGTTTTCTTGTATGGGTGAGAATATGGAAGTAATTGATGTGATTGGAATGTGTATAATAACATAGGATGATTCCCATTGGAGTATGTGTACTTCGTTCATGTGTTTCTCAGTGGAAAGATGTTGAGAACTACTGAACTGTGGGGTGAAAAAATTCCCAGATTTGTTACACAACTTAAAATTTGAAAAAATATCGAAATAACTTACAGTATAATTATATTACCAAAGTTTAACCTAAATGTTTCTTGAAATGTTGAAGTTCACTGTTTTTTATCTAACAGGAAAAATTAAAGAGGCTTAAGCAAGTATCTTAGGGCTTGACTAATTGAGCTTTTTAAATCAGTCCTCTATCACTAAGTTTCTGAAATAATTCTTAAATTTGGTACAAAAGTTACACACTAAGTGACATGTGGCACGTATTACAAAATTACCTGAGAATTCTTTAGAAATAAGTGTATGTGTTCATTAAACTTTTTCAAAAAGCTTGTTCCCAGTGAGTAAAAGGAGGAATAGTCTTTACCGAAAACTTCTGTGTTTCAGAAGTCTGTGGACCGAAGCATACAGACAGTGGTATCTTGTCTGTTTAATCCAGAGAACAGATTGAGAAGCTCCTTTGTTACTCAAGAAGAGTACTTCAAGGTATGAAAGGAATAGTGTACAGGATAAAAAGCACACTTGTCAGCCATAAAGTATCTTTTTTCTGTGGTCTATATATTTTGATACTACATAGAGCATATATCAGTAATTGAACTGTTAGCTTTTGACTGTAACCCAGTAAATCTGTGAGTGAGTTTTAAGTGGCAGTGTATTCTAGCTGCTCAAATCTTGATATAGTGTAGTTTGCCCTTAGGGAAGATAATCTTTAGCAGAAGCCTATACTGTAATTGATAGGGTTCATGAGAGTTGAATGAGAATATTGGCTTGACCAAATAGGAAAAGAGAAAATTTTAGAAAGAGAAAGCAAAACTTAAGAGTACGTAGGTATTGGACTAAAGAGAAGAAAAGAAATTGATCACTCAGATGATGCTTGAACCAACAGTGTTTTGGGGGGGAGAAAAGAGGTAAAATGAAGTAGTAAAAAGAGCTGAGTAGAAAGAAATGGAAGTTGATTCAGAGTTGGTGAAGTGGAGAAGAATATGGGTGTTTGAATTTAAGGAAGTTCTGGTTTCTGATCCTGGTTCTGTCACCTTGGACAAATCATTTAAATCTTGTTAAGGCTCCAGTTTTTACAAGTCTGAAATGAGTCTCTAAGATCCCTTTAAGTTGTGAGTCTCTGAATATGGAAAGGAACCGGTTGCTTCAATGGGGGAAGAATACTGTGCTTTTTAGTAAAGGGAAGGTTTTTGTTGTTTTTTGTAACAGGTTTATCGAGATAACGATTTTCATACCCCACAGTTCACCCATTTTAAAGTGTGCAATTCAGTACTTTTTAGAATATTAACAGAGTTGCGCAACCATAACGACAATCAATTTTAGAATATTTTAATCACCCCCAAAATAAAGCCCCTGCCCATTAGCAGTCACTCTCTATTCTCTCAAACTCTCTAGCCTTAGGCAACCACTAACCTCCTTTCTTTAAGAATTTGCCTGTTCTGGATATTTCATATAAATAGTATAATATGTGACCTTTTGTGAGTGACTTAAACTTAGCGAAATGTTTTCAAGGTTCATCAGTGTTACAGCATGTATCAGGACTTCATTTCTTTTTATTTATGGATCTGCCACTTTGCGTGTATCCATTCATCACTTATTTGATAGACATTTGGGTTGTTTCCACTTTTGGGCTCTGATGAGTAACGCTGTGAACATTCGTGTACAAGTTATTGTGTGGATATACGTTTTTATTTCTCTTGGGTATATACCTAAGAATGGAATTGCTGAGTCACATAGTAACTATGTTTAACTTTCCAAGGAGCTGCCAGAATTTTTCTAAAATGCACCATTTTGGAACCATTTGTAAGCCATTGCTTTGTATCTTAAAACAGGGAAAGGAGAATAGCTTTTTCCATCTATGAATGGAAATTGGATAAAGCTTAAAGTGTTTTTAAAAGGAATACTTAGGAGTTCCTTTAATGCAGAAGGCTAGAGCTGTAGCAGAGTTAAGTTCTTAACCCCCTTCTCATTGGGGAGTAAACCCATTCATTTAAAGTTGATCTTTGTTCTCTTGTTTCATTCTGCATAAGACAATTTAAAAGGAAAGAACTGGGAGCTGTAGGACAGCTTACTTTTGCCCAAGGTTCTGCAGGTTAAATGGGTAGTACTAAAGGATTTGTTTGCAAAGCAGAAAATCTTTAACCAGCAAGTCTTTAAACTTGAATTTTTACCTGGTATTAAAAGTTTCTCTTTGAACCTTCCAAAATTTTCTGCTTCTCTGAGCTAAGAGTTAGAAGTTGTATAGCATATCTAGACCTACTTTGATTAGCTAAATGTTGTTGTTTTAATTGAATTAGAATGCACTGAGGCGGGATATACACTGTTGCCATGATAAATTCCAGCTCCTTCATAATCTTTCATATCCTGCCTGATCTCTGAAGATACTTGAGTTTGTGACCAGTTTTCTGGGCTTTAACCTAAATAGGATATTACCCTGTTAACAGATTACATAATTTCCAGAAGTCACCCTTCTTTATGTGACAATGGAATTTAATCCCTAGGAACAGGGCACAGTTAAGCTAAAAGTGTAGAGAAGAAATACTATTATTATGTTATTGCTGGTTTACTCAGCTCCATTCCTCTTTGTAAGGCCTCATTTCTTCTATCTGCACATCTGCAAGCAACATAAAGTGAAAGGAAATTTTTGCATATATTTTTATTTTTCTATTCATTTCCTAAAACATTATATATCGGGCTTCCCTGGTGGCGCAGTGGTTGAGAGTCTGCCTGCCGATGCAGGGGACACGGGTTTGTGCCCCAGTCCGGGAAGATCCCCACATGCCGCGGAGCGGCTGGGCCCGTGAGCCACGGCTGCTGAGCCTGCGCGTCCGGAGCCTGCGCGTCTGGAGCCTGTGCTCCGCAACGGGCGAGGCCACAACAGTGAGAGGCCCGCGTAAAGCAAAAAGAAAAAAAAAAAAATTATATATCTTCATTACAGGTTAAGAATATGCCTTTAAATATGCCAAAACTTCTATCTTTTAACCTGAAAGCATAGGGTTTCAGATTGAAGTGGATTACTCTTCTCGAGCCATGATTTCTGTCAGATGTATTTTAGTAAAAATAGGACTTTTAAAAATCTCATGTGCTTTTCACCAGCTGTCTTTTGGGGACATCACTGCCAAATCATGAGTTAATGTACATAAAAGGGTATTGATTCTAAGTCCTCTTTTTCTGAGTTACTCATACTTCTTTTTTAACTAAATTGTTGAATAAAACTGGTCATTGGTACATTGGTTATTGCAAAGTTCAGGAATGCTTCCCCAAAAGGATCACTTTTCTTTCATTATTTATAGCGTTTAAACCCAAAATAAATGCTTTTTTAAGTACAATATTTTTCAACTGTCTTAGGTGATAATGGTAATAGGAATTTTCAGTGAAGTAAAATGGAGCATTATTTCTGTCTTTTCTAGGATAAACGAGTTCATCACTTCAGAAGAAGTCGGGCAGTGCTTAAGTCTGTTTGATCCTCTGCTAACTTTCTAGTCTCACAGGAAGTTGGAGGTTTTGAATAGTAAGAAGAGACTGAAAGTTTTTCCCACTATTTTAGAGATTTAATTCTGAGTTTTGATAAATCACACTTAGATTTTCTATACAAGTTATATTAGATTGCCTAGTTTTATTTTACGTTAGAACTGTTTTTCATTAGACATTTACTTAGAAACTGGTTCTGTGTTGAATATATGGTTAAAAGTAAAAAAAAATTGAGACTGAAAGGAATAACTTTAAGATTTATCTGTAAGGATTTTTTTAATTGACATTTTAAGAGTTTAAAAGCAAATGCTGATTTCCAGAAAAATTGTTTTAGAAAACCTATTTTGAAAGGTCAGAATTTTGATTGTTTAACTACAAGCACTTCACTTCTCCAACAAGTACCTATGAACCAGTACAGTATCTACAATATTGTGCTTTTATGATTTGCCTAGAAATTTACCACAAAAGCAGAGTTTTCAAAACTGCGTTTTTAATCAGTGGAACTCAGTATATAGTTGGCTTTATTGAAGTTTTTCTTATCTAAACCCAGTAAAACAGATTCTAAACAAATAGTCCAATCAGTGGGTCTTACATTTATTAGTTCAAAATATTTAATCTTATCTAGAATCCACACATAGAGATATCCGATTGGGATGGTAACTAGGATAACTAAAATTCTGGGCCTAATTTTTTTTTTTAAAGAATCCAAAACAAACTAAACTTTACTAGGTACATAAGCTTCTCAGTGAGTTACCATTCTCCTTTTTTTCTTTTACTTTTTTTTTCCTTGAAATGATAAATTCAATGGCTGTATCTTAAATTGTGCAAAATGTTGGTATTAAAGAAGGCTGAAACTTCTTTTATGTCACTTAAAAGTTAATCAGAGTATCTGAAAGGAATAGTTTTTATAAAAAACATTAAAATATTAGTTATTTGTTAAAGAACAGGTCGATTTTTATTTTTGTTTTTTAGCTTATTATATTTTCTTTTTTAAAGTAAAATACGTCCAGGAGAATCGAATTAGTTTTGGCGTTTCTAAACCACAAAAGTTGTTGAGTAATACGCATAGCCCAAAAATATACTAGCGTTGTGTTAACAATCCATTTTTAGATTAGCTAGGCTCCTGGTTAGACATTGTAAATCGTGACAAACAACTAGAGATCCAGAGCCCCTTTGCTCTACCCACAGTCTTGCTTTTCCAGTCTGTAGCACCATTCTTCCAGGAGGTTTGCTTTTAGGATAGGTGATGTAAAGAAGAGAAGTAGCAGTATAAGCAGTATGTGGGCTAAGCCTTGGAAAGGTAGCAATGGGATAATACCTTTCTAAGGGAAACACTTGTATCAGCATCATTTGACCTGCCGTGGACATGAGTTTAAAGTGGCTTCCTGGCTTTTCTTTCATTGGCCTGCCCCTTCACTAAAACATGGAAACTCCATTTATCCTTATCCTAATGAAGCTTCCATGGGCCATATCATCAGTGCCCATTGTTTTATAATCCCTAATAATTTTCATTCTGAATCTGAAGGGAGGAGTCTTTTAACTTGAGGATCCCCAAGAGAGCTTTCTTAGGCCTCAAAATTTGAAAGTGCCCTGAAATTTGTTCTTTTTAAAATTCTTTGTACTTTTTTGTGTGTGTGCTATAACATTCTTACACATATTATTCTGTGATTAAATCTCCAGGTTACTGTAAATGATACCCATATTCTAAAGAGCCAATTCTGATTATCCCAATATGACCTTAAGTAAAGGAAGGAAATAAATTTTTGTCTGCTGTTTTGTTGGACTGAAGTATTTAAAAGAGTAAGGTAGAAAGAAGAGACAAAATCCTGAACCTTTCAAAATGGAAAATTAATTTTAAACTTAAAAGTGTGTTCCTATTACCTATGCTGATACTGTCTTGCATAAATGAATAAATAGAAATAAAACCTTTTTTCAAAAGCGTTTTAACCTACTTATTCATGTCATCTTAAAAAAATGGTGGGGATTTGGGTGGGTAGTATGTGACAAGATTTAGATCCTTGAAATTCAGGAGTGTAAATATTCAGTTTCTTAATCTAGCCGAGTTCGTTTATAAAAGCACATTTTGGTACATTGTATTTTTGCTGCTCTCTCATGAAATTAAGAGATTTTCATGAGAAAATAATTTCTCTTAGTTGAGTTGGAGATAGTTTACAGTGGGTTCCAATGCAGTGCATCAGCAGAGCAGTGCCTAGTACGAATGCTGGAGAGTCATGTATATGACTGCAGTCCCATGGCCAAGGTCCCTCTCTGTAAACAACTTGGACTTTATAAACACTTTGTTGCACACTTTTGGTCTAATCTCTGTGACACTATTATTTTGGGGAATTGCAGTTGTTGATAATAGAACCTAGATTTTTCATATTGCATGTACTCCATGAAAAAGAGTGCCTTCTGAATCACCAAAGATTAAATTTTGATGTTTAAAGTATAATTTGCTGACGATTAGTAGTACTTAAATGTGTGTATACTCATACATATATACTAAGCATTATCCAGATTATTTGATTAGTTCTGATCAAGGTAAATTACAGTTTTTAACATTTTGAGACCCTAAAACTAGACTACATATTTTAAAACAGTGACTTTAAATCTACTTGATAATTTAAGCATATTTGCAGTTGAGGATTACCACAAAATTCTCAACACAAAGCCAAGTCTTTGGGATTGAAAAAAATTTCATAGAACACCTTTTTGTAAAAAGTTGCAAGTTACGGCAAAATCAAGGAACTCCAAAAAGTTTGGTCCCCTCTGTAACTTTATTCTGCATGCTTTCGTTTCTTTTCCTAGTAAGAGCATGTTATCTTTGTAATTGTTCAAAATAACTATTCATTATTGATTAGCACCCTTAAATTGCAAGGAAGTCATTGAGTTTCAAAAATAAATACTCCATTGCAGTTCCCTGTAGTTTATAAAGCCCTGTACCTACTTCTCTAAAATTCTCTTGCTTGTCTTCAAAGGTAAATTCATAAAAATGGGCTGCCACATTGCTTAATCGGTTTGCCTGCTTTCATTGCCATTGTTTGAGGGTAATTAGAAACAGCGATAAGGCAGCATGCCACTCTGCTTTCACAAAGAAGTATTAGGGTGGGGGACCATAAGGCAGAGAAAAGCTTCCCATTGACCAAATCTTACAAATAGGCCCAGCTGTTGAGTGTGATCATTTGGAATCCCTGAAACACTTCTAGATGAAGATTGCTCCTGTACATATTTCGATAACTATGTAATCTAGCCCTTCCCAACATTATGTGTAATATGTTTTCTCTGTGTGTAACTGAATCTTTTTGAATCTTCCTCACCACCCATCATCGAAGACTCTGTAGACAGTACATTTGGTAGTAGAACACAAACATAAGTTCAAACTATAAACATGCGTTTTTGAATGCTCATGCAGAATATTCAGTCTGTATAGCAAAGAAATGATAGGCAATTCTGCATTGCATTTAGAGTTAAAAACGTGTCCAGTATGGCTGTAGCTGTGGGCCAATCCTAAGAAAATGCAAAAAATTGTCTCTCAATACAGAAACTGAAACTGCCACTGTACAATTAAGCTCTGTGGTAGCTATATTTTATGTTTTTAACTGGTCTGAAAGCTTTCCAGTTGAGTCTCTAGTTCATTTTCCCAAGGCACACGGGGCTTTGTATCATACATGCACGTCTATTAAGGCTGCGTGCCAGGAATTGCCTTTTCTCATATGAAATTCCCAGATACCAGTTCACTATACCTTTAACAATAGAACAAATGCTTGCATTACTGGGATATTGAAGTCATGAAAGCTCTATAAATTTGAAGCAATAGTAACATTTCAAGCAGTTCAGAAAGTTGAAGGTTTTAATCCTTAATCAGTTCTTTACAAAAAGCAAATCTAGCAAAAGTACATTAAGGCTCTAGTCACATCTGTTATCTTTCTCCAAAAGAAAATGAATAGAGACATGCTGTATTCTGGCTCAGTGTTGGGTGAAACTATTTACTGTAGAAGAAAGGCAGGGCTGGCACTCAACTGATCTGTGCTGGTAAAGCCAGATCAGCTGTTTCCAGTGGGCTGGTCCCCTCTGCTCATGCACACATGTTAAACATTTTTAATATTAGCAACTTAGCCCCATCCTCCAGAATAAATCTGGCTGGACCAGTGAGAATGGGGAGGGGTAATTTAAATTACAGAGGCCATTTTCTCTTTGTTTTTGCCTAAGCTAGACCCCCTTCACAGTCAAGTCTGAACAACATTAAAATAGTATACCTGGTAAATGAGAAAAGTTTAACTGCACTTTCTTTCTTTCTTTCTGAAACAGGGCATGGTTGCTGGTCATTATTCTGATTGGTGGTGTGTCTGTCTTTGACAAAGTAAAAACCCGTACACACAGTATCCAAGGTTTTATCAATGATTAGGTCAACCTCATATTTAACAGGTCAAGTTTCAGTGATCCCAGTCTCACAGGGAAGTCAAAATACATCGGAACCATCACCTGGGGTGTTTCTCAGAGATTTAGACTCCTGGGCCCTATGCTCAGATATACTTACTCTGTAGAAATGAGTGGGCTCAGTAACATGCATTCTTTTAAAAGTCCCTTGGGATTCTTATCTCTGTGACATTCACTTTGAGAAGTACTGCCCCAGATGGAGATCTCAGCATCTCAGGCTACCCCTAGATTGAGGATAGCTGAATTTGGAGAACAGTGCTGTCAAGTCCATTTTGACTCCTTCATAAGGGATTTTGTTGGCTTAATCTTTCCCTGACAAGCCTGTGCCCAGGAGTGCCATTTGTCCTCAGACCAGGTTGACTCGTGAACAGGCTGAAAAGTGGATTGAATGAAGTCTGAAAGCCAAGACTTGTGACCAAAAATGAATGGTAAGAGAGAGTGACTGCAGGAGAAAAGCCGAATGTAGAGGCCAAGTGTAGGCCGAGTGTGAGGGACTAGGCTCAGCTTGGAGGGCAGAGTGGACTTTATGGAGGCTGAGATGCCATACTTCCTTCCTGGAGGGTCTTTGGCCCACTTGGCTAATTTTAAAAACATTACCTGGATTTTAGAAAAGTATGGTCTGTCATTTCTCCTATTCCTGCCTTGGAATTAACTAGTATGTCTCATCCTTAACAAGAATATTAATAACACATCAACATTGGAAATAATATGTTAAATCAAGTTCCAGAGACAGTCTTGAGCATACTGAAATCTGAATTGTGTTTGTGTATTTAAAAAATTCACCCATAATTCATGTGAAAATGAGTATAGAAATAAGTATACCTTTAAAGAATAATAAAATACCCAAGTTAGCATAAGAATTTACCAATAAATAGCAATTCCCTCCTCAAAAAAAAAGAATATTCCATTAATTTAAAAGTTCCCTATATGCCTTCCCTCATCACACCCTCTTCCTCAACAAGAAGTAACCACTAAATTGAATTTTGATTTAATTATCCACTAAATTGTTGGTTGTTTCTTTTCACATGTTCTTTTAGATGCTTTTAAATTTTTATTTCACTTTTTTGAGGATTTTATTTAAAGACTTCATTTTTTCAGAGTAGTTTTAGGTTCATAGAAAAACTGAGAGGAAGGTACAGAGATTTCCCTTATGCCCCCTCACCCCACACATGCACAGCCTCAGCTATCATCCACATCCCCCAACAGGGTGGGACAGTTGTTACGATGGATGGACCTACATCGACACATCATAATCACCCAAAATCCATAGCTTTAGGGTTCACTCTTGGTGGTGTACGTTCTATGGGTTTGGACAAATGTATGATGTGAATTCACCATACAGAGTATTTTCACTGCCCTATAGATCTTCTGTTGCCTATTTACCCCTTCAACCTTACTCCCAATCCCAAGCCCTGGCAACCACTGATCATCTTACTGTCTGCATAGTTTTGCCTTTTCCAGAATTTCATATAGTTGGAATTTTATAGTATGTAGACTTTTCAGATTGGCTTCTTTCACTTAGGAATATGTATTTGTTTCCTTCACGTCTTTTTGTCTTGATAGCGCATTTCTGATGAATGATTTCATTGTCTGGATGTACCACAGTTTGTTTATCCTTTCACTACTGAAGGCATCTTGGTTGCTTCCAAGTTTTGGCAATAAATCTGCTCTAAACATCCATGTGCAGGTTTTTGGTTTTTTTTTTTAATAAATTTATTTATTTTTGGCTGCATTGGGTCTTTGTTGCCGCACGCAGGGTTTCTCTAGTTGCGGCGAGCAGGGGCTACTCTTAGTTGCAGTGCATGGGCTTCTCATTGCGGTGGCTTCTCTTGTTGTGGAGCACTGGCTCTAGACTCGTGGCTTCAGTAGTTGTGGCACATGGGCTCAGTAGTTGTGGCTCATGGGCTATAGAGCACAGGCTCAGTAGTTGGTGGTGCATGGGCTTAGTTGCTCTGTGGCCTGTGGGATCTTCCCGGACCAGGGCTTGAACCCTGTCCCCTGCCTTGGCAGGCGGATTCTTAACCACTGTGCCACCAGGGAAGCCCCCATGTACAGGTTTTTGGGCAGACAGTTTTCAAATCGTTTGGGTAAATTCCCAGGATACAGTTGCTGAATCATATGGTAGGAGTATGCTTAGTTTTGTAAGGAACCACTAAAGTGTCTTCCAAAGTGGCTGCACTATTTTGCATTCATTCCCACCAGCAATGAATGAGAGTTCCTGCTGCTCCACATCCTCGCCAGCATTTGGTGGTGTCAACGTTCCAGATTCTGGCCATTCTAGTAGGTGTGTAGTGGTATCTTACTGTTTTAGTTTGCATTTCCTTGATGATATATGATATGGAGCGTCTTTTCATATGCTTATTTGCCATCTGTGTATTTTCTTTGGAGAATTGTCTTTTAAGGTCTTTGGCCTATTTTTTAATTGAATTGTTTGTTTTCTTATTTCTGAGTTTTAAGAGTTCCTCATATATTTTGGAAAACAGTTGTTTATCAGATGTATCGTTTATTTTTACTTTCTCCTCCAGGATATTTCAGATGTACCTTTTGAAAATATTTTCTACAAGTCTGTGGCTTGTCTTCTCATTCTCTTGAAATTGTCTTTTGCAGAGCAGAAATTTTTTAGCAAAGTCTAGCTTACTGATTATTTCTTTCATGGATCATGGTGTTGCATATAAAAAGTCATCCCCATACCTAAGGTCACCTAGGTTTTCTCCTATGTCATCTTATAGAATTTTTATAGTTTTGCATTCTACATTTAGTTACATGATCCATTTTGAGTTAATTTTTGTGAAGGGTGTCTAGATTCTTTTTTTTTTGCATGTGGATTTCTAGTTGTTCCAGCACCATTTGTTGAAAAGACCATCTTTGCTCCATTGCATTGTCTTTGCACCTTTGTTAAAAATCAGTTGACTACATACTTACATGAGTCTGTGTCTGGGCTCTATATTTTGTTCCATGATTTCGTTTTTCCTCTTCTAGTTTTTCTTTTCTTCCTTCCTTCCTTCCTTCCTTCCTTCCATTTTAACAGCTACATTAAAGTTGTATAATTGGTGTACATTAAACTACATATATTTAAATTGAACAATTTGATGAGTTTTGACATAAACATATATATAATATATAAATACACAACCATCACAACAGTCAAGACAAGTAGCATTTACATCACCTCTTTGTAATTCATTCGCAACTCACCTTCAACTACTAACCTTCTTTTGGTCACTATAGATTTGTTTTTCACTTTCTAGAATTTTATATAATGGAATCATACAGTGTATATATTCTTTTATGTTTGGCTCTTTCACTCAGCAGAATTATTTTTAGATTCATCCATGTTGTTGCATGTATCAATAATTTCTTCCTATTTATTGCTGTGTTGTATTCCATAATATAAATTTACCACCATTTGTTTATCTACTCTTCTGTTGATGGACAATTGGATTGTTTCCAGTCTTTGGTTATTGCAATAAAGCTGCTATGAACTTTTGTGTACAAGTCTTTGTATGGACATATGCTTTCATTTCTTTTCTGTAAACACCTAGGAATTGAAGAGCTGGGTCTCGTGATAGGTTCATTTTAAATTCGTAAGGAAACTTCCAGACCGTTTTCCGGAAACAGGCAAGGATAAGGTAGCATCATCATCTCTCCTGTTACGTTTGTGCTACAATGATGTTTGAAGGTTCTTATAAAATTAAATGAGAGCATCTGTTTCACCTGTGTCTCTGATTGCCTGGAGATTTCTTCTTTTTTGCTCCTGTAGTTCCTAAAACAGTGCTTTGTATAAGGCAGATGTTTAATCCACCTTGGATGAACGAATATCAGGTAATGGTTTATCTGAACAAATGTGATGATGATTTAAGCACCAAAATGAACGACAGAGCAAAATTTGAGAGATCGAGGAATAGGTAAAATAAATAAAATAGGTAAAATAAAATAGGTAAATAAATAACACTGTCTTTTAAAAATTATGCAAGTAATTCATTATGGAAAAATTAGAAAATACAAAATAGATTAAAGGAGAAAATAAGTCACCTGTGATCCTTCCCATTCCCTCTTTAAAAAAATATTTTATTGCTGTTCTGTTTTCCCCCCAATATACTCTTATTAAAGTTAGGGCCAGTGGTTCTCAACTCTGGCTACACATAAAATCACCCAGGGAGCTTGCAATGGACTGAAGCCCTCATAAGTGGGATTAATTCCTCTATGAAGGGCCTGAGAGAGTTCTCTTGCCCCTTCTGCCATGTGAGGTTACAGCAAAAAGATGGCCTGGCCATCTAGGAAGAGGGCCCTCACCAGACACCTGAATCTGCCAGGACTTGACCTCAGACTTCCCATCCTGCAGAACTGTGAGAAATAAATTTCTGTTTATAAGTTTATAAGTCAACTGGTCTATTGTATTTTGTTATAGCTGCCCAAACAGATAAGATAGATCTCTTATCTGGGTAGGTCCAACGTCTGGGTCCCATCCCAGAGATTCTAATTTAATTGGTCTAAGGTAGAGTCTGGGTGTCAACAGTTTTCAATCAACTTTTTTCGAGGTGTAATTTACATACAATAAAAATGCATCTATTTTAGGTGAACAGATCCAGTTTTGGCAAATGTATATCCCCTTATAAACACTATAATCAAGTATAGACCATTTCTATCATCCCCAGAATAATCCCTGTTCCATCACCAGGTAACCACTGATCTAGCTGGTCACTGTAATTGGGACTCTGTAAGCACTAGAATTTCGTGTAAACAGAATCAAGCAGTCTGGCTTCTGTCACTGCATCATGTTTATGAGAGTCATCATGTCGCTACATGTTTCAGCAGTTCATTTTATTTCTTTCATATAAATTTTTTAACATCTTTATTGGAGTATAATTGCTTTACAGTGTTGTATTAGTTTCTGCTGTATAACAAAGTGAATCAGCTATATGCATACATATATTCCCATACCCCTCCCTCTTGCATCTCCCTCCCACCCTCCTTATCCCACCCCTCTAGGTGGTCTCAAAGCACCGAGCTGATCTCCCTGTGCCATGCAGCTGCTTCCCACTAGCTATTTTACATTTGATAGTGTATATGTGTCAATGCTTCTCTCTCACTTTGTCCCAGTTTACCCTTCCCCCTCCCCGTGTCCTCAAGTCCATTCTCCTATTACCATTTCCTTAATTGTTTTGGGTTTGTTATTGTAGGTCTTTTCCTTCTCTTGTGTTTCCTTCCTAGAGAAGTTCCTTTAGCATTTGTTGTAAAGCTGGTTTGGTGGTGCTGAATTCTCCTAGCTTCTGCTTGTCTGTAAAGGTTTTAATTTCTCCATCAAATCTGAATGAGATCCTTGCTGGGTAATCTTGGTTGTAGGTTCTTCCCTTTCATCACTTCAAATATGTCCTGCCACTCCCTTCTGGCTAGAGTTTCTGCTGAAAGATCAGCTGTTAATCTTATGGGGATTCCCTTGTATGTTATTTGTTGCTTTTCCCTTGTTGTTGTAATATTTTTTCTTTGTATTTAATTTTTGATAGTTCGATTAATATGTGTCTCAGTGTGTTTCTCCTTGGGTTTATCCTGTATGGCACTCTCTGTGCTTCCTAGACTTGATTGACTATTTCCTTTTTCATATTAGGGAAGTTTTCAACTATAATCTCTTCAAATATTTTCTCAGACCCTTTCTTTTTCTCTCCTTCTGGAACCCCTATAACTTGAATGTTGGTGCATTTAATGTTGTCCCAGAGGTCTCTGAGACTGTCCTCAATTCTTTTCATTGTTTTTTCTTTATTCTGCTCCCTGGCAGTTATTTCCACCATTTTATCTTCCAGGTCACTTATCTGTTCTTCTGCCTCAGTTGTTCTGTTATTGTTTCCTTCTAGAGTATTTTTAATTTCAGTAATTGTATTGTTCACTGTTTGTTTGCTCTTTAGTTCTTCTAGATCCTTGTTAAATGTTTCTTGTATTTCATCCATTCTGTTTCCGAGATTTTGGATCATCTTTACTATCATTACTCTGAATTCTTTTTCAGGGAGGTTGCCTATTTTCTTCATTTATTTGGTCTTGTAGGTTTTTACCTTGCTCCTTCGTCTGTACCATATTTTTTGGTCGTTGCTTTTTTTTTTTTGGTGGGTGGTGCTGTATTCCTGTCTTACTGGTTGTTTGGCCTGAGACGTCCAGCACTGGAGTGTGCAGTCAGTTGGATAGAGCTGGGTCTTGGTGCTGAGATGAGGACCTCCAGGAGGCCTCACTCCAATTGATATTCCCTGGGGTGTGAGGTTCTCCGTTAGTCCAGCAGTTTGGGCTTGGAGCTCCCACCACAGGAGCTCGGTACTGACCTCTGGCCTGGGAACCAAGATCCTGCAAGCTTCATGGCGTGGAAAAAAAAAAAGGAAAGAAAAAGGAGCAGTACAATATCAAAGAATAAAAAACAAAATAAAATTAGAAAGATAAAAAATACATTAGAAACAAGACTATAATTGAAACAACTGCAACAACGTGAAATAAAACCACAACATAAAAAAGAAAAAAAAAGGGAGGGGAAACAAGCCAAAAGGAGTGATCACTAACAAAGTATAAAGAATAAAATAAAATTAGAAAAATAAAAGATTTATTAGGAAAAATAAAAATATAAAAGAATCAACAACAATGAATCAACAAGGTAAAACAGAACCCCAATCTAAAAGGAAAAAAGTAAAAAAAAAAAAAAAAAAAAAAAAGCCTTGGCTGTGGGGGTGGAGTTTAGGTGGGGGGTGGAACTTTGGCAGGGGCGGGGTTTAGGGTGGGGCGGGACCTAGGCGGGTGGTGGGGGTGATGTTTGAGCATGGGGTGGGGCCTAGGCAGGGCTACATTCAAGCATGGGGCGGGGCCTCTGCTTAGGACCTGTGCAGAAGGGGAGAGGCAGCAAGTGGAAAGGAGGGCATCTGGAGTGTGGAGTTCTGGAGTTTGGAGGTAGGGCCCTGAGTGAGGGTGTGTGGGTGGGGCTTAGGCGCAGCGCAGCTGAAGGGAGGGGTTCTCTGAGTGCCGAGGTGGGGCCCTGGGTGGGGGTGTAGGGGCGGGACTTGGGTTCTGCACAGCAGAAGGGAGGGTCTGAGGGCAGAGGATTAGGCCTGGGAGCCCAACAGGGTCTCCAGTGTCTAAGTGGGCAGGGAAAGCGCTGGCCCCGTTCCCTTCCATTCCTCTGCACCCCTCCCCCCATCTTCCTCAGGGTCTCCCCAGTTGCCGCTGGACCCCTAACCCTGGGTGGGTCCCCCTGGGCGTAGGAACTCCTCCCCTCCCCCAGCCGCCCCTCAGGGGTGCCAGTCCTGGAGGTCCAGCCTTTACTTTTGCTCCCCCTTCCCTCCCTCCCACTCCCTCAGGACCTGCGCAGCTGGAGGGGGCCTAGGTGGGTAGAGATCAGGCCCGGGATCTCAGCAGGCTCCTGGGGGCCCAAGTGGGCAGGGGAAACCTGGCCACACTCCCTTTTGACCCTCTGCCCTCCCAATGGTTCCCCAACTTCCCCCTTCTGGCATGGGATCCCTTCCCCGCCCCAGCTGCCCCTCAGGGGCGCCAGTCCCCTCCCGTCTCCACTTCTCCTCCCCCCTCACTCCCCCCATGCCCCACGTCCTACCTGGTCACTGGGCATTCCTCCCATCCACTTAGGTGTCCGTGGTCCCCCACTGGTGCCTGGTAGGTGCCCTAGTTGTGATAAGACGCGATTTCCGCGTCCTCCTAGTCCGCCATCTTGACTTCGCCCCCATTTTTTTTTTTTTTAACTGCTGATTAGTATTCCATTGTGTGGAGGCACCATGTTTTGGTTTGTCTTTTTTTTTTTTTTTTGGCCAGGGCACTGGGCATGTGGGCTCTTAGTTCCCCCACCAGGGATTGAACCCAGGCCCCCTGCATTGCAAGCATGGAATTTTAACCACTGGACCACCAGGGAAGTCCCTCACCGCGTTTTCTTTACACTCACCTGTTGTTGATGGACATCTGGGCTGTTTCCAGTTACCGAGCATTATGAATAATGCTTATATCAACATTCATGTAAAAGGTTTTTGTGTGGATATGTGTTTTCATTCTCTTGGGGAAATACCTAGGAGTGGAATTTCTGTTCCTATGCTGAGTGTCTGTTTAACTGTATAAGAAACTTCCAAACTGTTTCCCAAAGTAGTTGTATTATTTGCATCCCCACTAGCAATCTGTGAGTGCTCACTTGTACTGCATTTTGTCCACAGCACTAGGTATTGTCAGTGTTCTTAATTTCAACCATTCTCGAGCATAGCAGTTTTTAAAAGCTCCCCAAGATATATATACTTTTCTGTATACATCAATAAAAGGTTAAGAAAAAACCAACTCCCTAAATGATTCTAGGTTGAGAACTGCCAAGCCAGACTAGACAAGTTCCAAATATCTTTAATTATGCATTCAAGGTTGGTTTTTTTCCCCACTCACCCACTTATTTACCCAAAAAGAGCTGCAACAGCTCTTTACTAAGCATAGAGAATGTAGAGATAACACAACACCTCTGTCTGCCCTCCAGAAGCTCAGTGTCAAATAATTTTCTTTTTTCTCTTGTAAGAAAACCAGTTTCACATGTATGACCACACTCATTTCAGAGTTTAATTTTTTTTTTTTTTTTACTGATCTTGGAACTTTGCAGCTCTGGCCTATGTTCAGTCCTGGTGAGGGGAGGCAAAGGGGTCATTCATGGTGTTTGAGATGTTGCTTTGTTGGTTTTTCACTTTTCCTTCCCTGCTTCCTTACCACCAGTACTTTCTTATGTACATATTTAACTTTGGGGACCGTTTTTTTTTTTTTTTTTGGCCAAACTGCATGGCCTATGGGATCCTAATTCCCTGACCAGGGAACAAACCCGCACCCCCAGCAGTGGAAGCGCGGAGAGTCAACCACTGGAATAATGTCTTTAAATGAGGTGGCAGGAGGTTATAACAATAAATATTAAATGGACATATTTTACCCCTGGTAATCACATTGGTGCCTGCACAGAGTATCACGGCTGGTTTCTGATCTTTGTATTTTATTCCTCTCCCTGGTTTGTTTCTTTAATACAGAAAATCTTCAATTAACAGAATATTCTATTAAAAATAAGACCAATTGGCATAATATTATAAAACTGTCACCAAAAACCTAGTAAAGAAATATAGTAGATGGGTGAAAATAAGGTGGCATGTAAACCGAACAAGACTCACATGTAAAATTGTGTCATTAAATAGTAAACTATTCTCTTATTTGCTATTAAACTTACACTATACAAAGATTTTGAAATGGTACAACAAAGTCTGCCTCCCTGGAACTGTTAGAAAGAGGTATAAAACTGAAGCAGAGTCTACGCAGAAATTTTTTTATCTTCTAGGGTAGAGATCAGTGTCAGGATTGTTAATATTGCCCCTTCTTGCAAGAGAAACTGATATAAAATAGATTCCATTTTCCTTTTCCTTGGGGCCTTAGTGGTTCCAGAGACCCCAGAAATCTTATGGAAACGTGGCTAATGAAAAAATTCTGACAAAGAATAGAAAGCTATTAGTCTAGCTTTGGGTCTAAAGAAACCTCATCTCTAACATGGATAAATTTTCATCAAGAAAATATTATCCGGAGCAATCTCAAGCCAGTTTAATCCCTTGATTGATATTCTATACAATGGAATAAAACCATTTTCAATATTTGCTGTGTTTCTTTTTATTTCATTGAAACTTTTCACTGCAATTGTTCTTTTTTTTCAGCCATGGAAAATTCCATTCTTTTTAAAATTTTTTTATTGAAATACAGTTGATTTACAAAGTTGTGTTAGTTTCAGGTGTACAGCAGGGTGGTTCAGTTATACATATCTATCCTTTTTCAGATTCTTTTCCATTATAGGTTATTACATGATATTGAGTATAGTTCCCTGTGCTATACAGTAGGACCTTGTTGTGTTCTTTTTCTATGTGTATTGTTTTTACACAAATTGGATTCATTATCAGTTTTTTCCAGATTATTAAGGTATGATTGACAAATAAAAATTGTATATATTTAGGTTGTACAATGTGATTTTTTTAAGTATACAATGTGATGATTTACTATACATATATATTGTGATGATTACCACAATCAAGTTAATGAACACATCCACCACCTCACATAGTTACTTTTTGTGTGTGTGGTCAGAACAGTTAAGATCTATTCCCTTAGCATATTTCAAACACACAATATGGTATCATTAACTATAGTCACCATGGTGTATATTGGATCTCCAGAACTTACTCATCTTATAACTGAGAGTTTATAGCCTTTGACCAACATCTCCCCATTTCCTCTGCCCCCATCCCCTGGCAACCACCAGTCTACTCTCTGGTACTATGAGTTTGACTTTTTTAGATTCCATATGTAAGTGAGATTATGCAGTATTTGTCTTTCTGTGTCTGGCTTATTTCACTTAGCATAATGTCCTCTAGGTTCTTCCATGTTGTCACAAATGGTAGAATTTTCTTCTTTTTATGGTTGAATAATATTCCATTGAGTGTGTGTATATACATATACCCTACGTGTTTTTTATTCATTCATCCATCAGTGTACACTTACATTGTTTCCATATCTCAGCTATTATGAATAATGCTGCAGTGAACATGGGAGAGCAGATATCTCTTTAAGGTATTGATTTCATTTCCTTTGGATAAATACCCAGACGTGGAATTGCTGGATCATATGGTAGATCTATTTTTAATTTTTTCAGGAACCTCTGTACTATTTTCCATTAGTGGCTGCACCACTTTACATTCCCACCAACAGTGTACCAGGGTTCCCTTTTCTCCACATCCTCGCCAACACGTGTTATCTTTTGTCTTTTGGGGAATAGATTAGTTTCTTGAACCACATCAATTTTTCCTCATTTAGTTTCAACCATTGTGATTTTTGTTTTGCTTTTCCAAATCCAGAATTCCCCAAGGTCAAATTTTGTGTATCTAAATTTTGTCAAGAAAATGTAATCCTTCTGTCCAGTTTTAGTCAATAGCATTTTTTTGCCATGTGCGGTTTCATTTGTTGTCAGTTTGATTTTGTGTTGATTATTTCTGCCAGTAGTAACAATTAGGAATTAAGCAAAAATTGATTGTATTTATTTCCTAGATAATCAATGAGAAAATTCGGGGTCATTTAGTGAGACAGAGATATAGATGCACAGAAAGAGAGGAAGGGCTACAGCTGTGTATAAATGGCTGAACTCTCAGTTACTGGGTGGGATCAAAGTACAGAGTGGAGTGGGATTGCTAGATCATACAGTAGTTCTATATTTAGTTTTCTCCAGTGAAAACCACAATTTGAGAAGATGCATGCACCCCAATATTCATTGCAGCACTATTTACAATAGCCAAGACGTGGAAGCAACCTAAATGTCCGTTGACAGATGAATGGGTAAAGAAAATATCGTACATATATACCATGGAATATTACTCAGCCATAAAAAAGAATGAAATAATGCCATTTGCAGCAACATGGATGGACCTAGAGATTGTCATACAGAATGAAGTAAGTCAGAGAAAGACAAATATCATATGATATCCCTTATATGTGGAATCTAAAAAAAAATGGTACAAATGAACTTATTTACAAAACAAAAACAATCACAGAGGTAGAAAACAAACTTATGGTTACCAGGTGGGAAGGGGGGAAGGGATAAATTGGGAAATTGGGATTGACATATATACACTACTACATATAAAATAGGTAACTGATAATGACCTACTGTATAGCACAGGGAACTCTACTCAATACCCTGTAATGACCTGTATGGGAAAAGAATCTAAAAAAGAGTGGATACATCTATATGTATAACTGATTCACTTTACTGTACAGCAGAAACTAACACAGCATTATAAATCGACTATACTCCAATAAAAAAGTTTTCTTTAAAGTGCATAGTGGAAATATCCACAGTTAAAAGGGCAGCTCCAAGGGCAGAGTCCAAGTACCCTACTTGAGCTCCTGGCCACTCTCTCTGAAGTCACCTTCATTCTTCTCCATTCCCCACTGGATCCCTGTCTTCTTCTCTTTGGGGCTGCCTGGCCATGAGCTCTCCTGGCTGAGAAGCCACTGACCTGGATGTGGACAGAAACTCCTAATCCCCTTAACTGAGCTGATAAAAAGTTGAACTTTTTCAAAAGGAACTAATTTTACTTGAGTCAACTAAACACAAGCAAGCTACACGAAGAAAATACAACAGCATATAAGTGGATGAGGTCAGGGGCCTGTTCATTCACTCCAGAACAGCTGCGCTTTGGACATTTTAATCATGCGTATGCTTTACAGGTACACGTGAAACTTTACAGAGCTTGTGCTGACCCAGCCAATCCACTTCTACGAGTTTATCCTAAGCTGATATATTGGACCCATGTCCCAAGATGTATATATAAACTTGTTCATCAACAAAAATTGGCAGTAAACTAAATATGTGCCAATAGGGGAATAATTCACTCAAGGTATTTTCATACTATTTAGTACTCAGCCACAAAGCAAGGGTTGGCAAATTCCTCTGTTAAAAGAATAGATAGTAAATAACTGAAGGCTTTGTGGGCTATATGGTTTCTGTCACAAATAATCAACTCTGCCACTGAAGCATGAAAGCAGCCATAGACAATATGTAAAGGAATGGACATGGCTGTGTTCCAGTAAAACTCTATTTATTAAAAAAAAAAAAGGGGGGGGAGGGTAGATTTGGTTTATGGGCCTTAATTTACAGACTCCTGGTTTAAAGAGAAAATATGGATTTGCATTTATTGACGTGGAAAGTTCATCATAATATACTACTGGGTAAAAAAAAAAACAGATTTTGTTATTGTGACGCCACTCGTGTAAAATGAAGGTTTGTTTGTGTACATATGCCTAGAGAAGGATCTAAAAGGACGATGAGCAAATGTTAAATATTATCTCTAGGTTTCTTCTTTATGTTTATATATATATATTTTTGGGGGGGCGGTGGGGCACGCGGACCTCTCACCGTTGTGGCCTCTCCTGTTGCAGAGCACAGCCTCCGGACGCGCAGGCTCAGCGGCCATGGCTCACGGGCCCAGCTGCTCCGCAGCATGTGGGATCTTCCCGGACCGGGGTACGAACCCGTGTCCCCTGCATCGGCAGGCGGACTCTCAACCACTGCGCCACCAGGGAAGCCCTGTTTTTATATATTTTTATTATCAGAAAAATACTTTCATTTAGTAATGTATACTCTGACAAAATAATTCCATGGTTGTTGTTAGGGTCACCACATACAGCTGTGCAGCCTGTGCACCGCACAATTTTAGAAGATGCCATTCACATTGACTACAGTGTGAAGGATGCCCCCTGGAGTTGTGTTATGGAGCAGCCCTCCTATCTCCCATTCTCTGTTCAGCCCTGTCCAGTTATTTCAACAAACATTTACTTGGCATCTACTATGCCAGATATCGTTCTAGGCACTACGGAAATATCAACAAAAAGTAGACAAAAAATTCTGCCCTTGCAGTGCTTACACTCTAGTGGGGGAGAAAGGTAATAAGCAGAATAAAGATTGAAGTGTGTTAGAAGCAGCGATAAAGCAGAGTGATAAGGGGCACCCAGGATGCTGCAGCAGGAATGGGGTTTCAATTTTAGATAGTTTCAACTGAAAAAAAATGCATAACCTAAAAGTTGGGAATTATGCTTTATTTGGCGGACAAAACTGAGCACTTAAGCCTGGAAGAGAGAGTCTCAGATAAGCCCAAAGAGGTAAGGAAGGAGCCGGGATATATAAGATTTTTTGCAACAAAACCCAAGTAGTTGGAACTTCAGACGATTACTGTTAATTAAAGAAAATCAGACATCTCAAGTTCATGAATTGAGCTTGCTTCTCTACGTATGGGAAGACGCAAGAGTCTGAGCTTACTGAAATTATTCCTTTGATATGCACCTGAGCTGTCTAGGGCCAGTATCCTGCTTCTCTCCATCATGAATCCCCCCAGGGTGCACAGTTGGGGGTGGCTGCAGTGACTGCTGGCTCGATGGCCCCAATATCCTTTGCTTACTGACATGGCAGGTGACCTTCTTCATCCACAATAGGATGGTCAGAACAGACCTTACTCAGGAAGTCGCAATTGAGCAGACTCGAAAGAGGTCAAGGAGGAAGCCGTGTTGCTATCTTGGAGAGAGCATTCTAGATGGAGGGGACAAGCCAGTGCAAAGGCCCTGAGGGAAAAGCGTGCCTGGAGGTGTGAGGAACAGCAAGGAGGCCAGTGTTGCTGTGGTGAAGGGAGGGGCAGGGAGCAGTAGGGGATGAGGACAGATTGGTAATGGGTGGCCAGTTCACAGAAGCCCCTGTAGGTCAGAGCCACTTATGTGTTTTTGAGTAGAGCAGTGACATGATTTAATTGATGCATTTACAGGGCCACTCTGAATGCTGGGTTGAGAATAGATTGTCAGGATACCAGGGTAGAGGTAGCCCTTGACACAGTGTTTGGCAATTCCTTTTTTCTCTCTCTCCTCCCCAGTGGCCTGTGGAATCCTGGAGGTCAAGCAGTGGTTTGTGGTCTCCTGTTCCTAGCAGTTTCTGGCAGAGGGAATAACTAGTGCAAAGGCCCTGAGGCTCCTTTACTAAGTGAAATAAGGCAGGTAGGACACATACTTACTACTCTTGTTCTACAGAAGGGAAAAATTGGAACTTAAGGAAGTTTAAGTGATTGCCCAGAGTCAAAACAGGGTCAGCACCAGAACCAAGGCCCTTTTGAGTCCAAGGTCAGGGTTCCTGAGAACTTGGGACAAAAGACAGACATACCTACAAGATTCAGTGGAGTTGAGCTTCCACTGCAGGGGGCACGAGTTCGATCCCTGGTCCCCTGGTCAGGGAACTAAGGTCCCGCGAACCTCTGGTGCAGCCAAAAAAAAAAAAAAACATTCAGTGGAGTTGGTGAAAAGAAGTCCTGAGTTAGATTCTGCAGACTTTTATGAGAAGCCAAGGCATTTTGATTTCATACAGTGATAATGGTAATAGCTAACATATTAAAAAAAGAGGATGTATAACTTACCTGGTAGGAGATCCACTGCACATTGCTGATTTGAAAAGGCAGGTTGAAAAATAGCGTTTAGAGTTTAGGGACTTCCCTAGTGTGGCAGTGGTTAACAATCTGCCTGCAATGCAGGGGACACGGGATCAAGCCCTGGTCTGGGAAGATCCCACATGCCGCAGAGTAACTAAGCCCCTGCGTCACAACTACTGAGCCTGTGCTCTAGAGCCCGTGAACCACAACTACTGAGCCCACGTGCCACAACTACTGAAGCCGGCGTGCCTAGAGCCTGTGATCCGAAACAAGAGAAGCCACTGCAGTGAGAAGCCCGCGCACCGCAAAGAATAGTAGCCCCCACTGGCTGCAACTAGAGAAAGCCCACGCACAGCAACAAAGACCCAGCGCAGCAAAAAATAAATTAAAAAGTAAATAAATAAATTTATTTTTAAAAATAGAGTTTAATTACCATGTATCTAATACGTGAACGCATAAGAGGAAGGATGTTCACCAGATGTTAGTGATGCTTATTTCCTGAGGGTAGGATTTCAAGGGAGTTTTTATTTTCTTCTTTATTCTTTTCTCAATTGTTTGAATTTTCTACAATAAGAACATAAGACAGAAGAAATCAACTTAAAATGTTTGATGTTAAAAAGATATCACTAAGCCAATATTTACATGCACTTTGCAGTTTCACAGCACCTTTGTTACACATGTTCCTTTGTAAATTCTTCCAGGGCAGGCACGGTTTTATTTGGTGTTGGATGCCTGGAGTGCAAAGCCTGCCACAAATAGGTGTTCAGTAGGGCATGTGGAATGAATCAAAATGCCTCTGGGAACTGTAGTTCATATAATCTTCAGTAGACCCCTGGGAGGCGGAGGGGCTCAGGAATGACATGAACACAGGTTTTTGTTTTTTGTTTTTTTAATTTTTATTAGAGTATAGTTGCTTTACAGTGTCGTGTTAGTTTCTGCTATACAGTAAAGTGAATCAGTTATACATATACATATATTCCCTCTTTTTTAGATTTCCTTCCCATTTAGGTCACCACAGAGCACTGAATAGCGTTCCCTGTGATATACAGTATGTTCTCATTAGTTATCTATTTCATACATAGTAGTATATATATGTCAATCCCAATCTCCCAGTTCATCCCACCCCCCCTTCCCACTTGGCATCCACAAGTTCTCTACATCTCTGTCTCTATTTCTGCTTTGCAAATAAGTTCATCTGTACCATTTTTCTAGATTCCACATATAAATAATATTATACGATATTTGTTTTTCACTTTCTGACTTACTTCACTCTGTATGACAGTCTCTAGGTCTATCCATGTCTCTGCAAATGGCACTATTTCATTCCTTTTTATGGCTGAGTAATATTCCATTGTATATATATGCCACATCTTCTTTATCCATTCCTCTGTTGATGGACATTTAGATTGCTTCCATGTCCTGGCTATTATAAATAGTGCTGCAATGAACATTGGAGTGCATGTATTTTTTTGACTTATGGGTTTCTCAGGGTGTATGCCCAGTAGTGGGATTGCTGGGTCATATGGTAGTTTTTTGAGGAAGCTCCATACTGTTCTCCAAAGTGGCTGTATCAAATTACATTCCCACCAACAGTGTAGGAAGGTGTCCTTTTCTCCACATCCTCTCCAGCATTTATTGTTTGTAGATTTTTTGATGATGGCCATTCGAACTGGTGTGAGGTGAGACCTCATTGTAGTTTTGATTTGCATTTCTCTAATTATTAGTGATGCTGAGCATTTTTTCATGTGCTTTTTGGCCATCTGTATGTCTTCTCTGGAGAAATGTCTATTTAGGTCTTTTGCCCATTTTTGGATTAGGTTGTTTTTTTGATATTGAGCTGCATGAGCTGTTTGTATATTTTGGAGATTAATCCCTTGTTGGTTGCTTCATTTGCAAATATTTTCTCCCATTCTGAGGATTGTCTTTTCATTTTGCTTATGGTTTCCTTTGCTGTGCAAAAGCTTTTAAGTTTAATTAGGTTCCATTTGTTAATTTTTGTTTTTATTTTCATTACTCTAGCAGGTGGGTCAAAAAAGATCTTGCTGTGATTCATGTCAAAGAGTGTTCTGCCTACACTTTCCTCTAAGAGTTTTATAGTGTCTGGCCTTACATTTAGGTCTTTAATCCATTTGGAGTTTATTTTTGTGTATGGTGTTATGGAATGTTCTAATTTCATTCTTTTACATGTAGCTGTCCAGTTTTCCCAGCACCACTTATTGAAGAGACTGTCTTTTCTCCATTGTAATATATTCTTGCCTCCTGTGTCATAGATTAGGTGACCATATGTGCGTGGGTTTATCTCTGGGCTTTCTATCCTCTTCCATTGATCTATATTTCTGTTTTTGTGCCAGTACCATACTGTCTTGATTACTGTAGTTTTGTAGTATAGTCTGAAGTCAGGGAGCCTGATTCCTCCAGCTCCATTTTTCTTTCTCAAGATTGCTTTGGCTATGCGAGTTCTTGTGTGCTTCCATATGAATCATAAAATTTTTGTTCTAATTCAGTGAAAAATGCCATTGGTAATTTGTTAGGGATTGCATTGAATCTGTAGATTGCTTTGGGTAGTATAGTTATTTTCACAATTTTGATTCTTCCATTCCAAGAACATGGTATATTTCTCCATCTGTTTGTGTCTTCTTTGATTTCTTTCATCAGTATCCTATAGTTTTCTGTTTTACATGGAAGGAGTTGCATCTCTTTCCTGATTGGCGTGGCCCTGGCACTCAGGAGACCAGAAATCCTTGTAAGAAGCCTAAATGGTAAATTTACAGATTTGTGATGCCTGGTCTCAGGTCCCACCTTCACACTCTGCAAAAATTAAGTTTTTCTTTTTTCTTTTTTTGGCTGCATTGCATCTTCATTGCTGTGCGCAGGCTTTCTCTATGCAAGTGGGAGCTACTCTTCATTGAGGTGTGTGGGCTTCTCATTGCAGTGGCTTCTGCTGTTGCGGAGCACGGGCTCTAGGCTCACGGGCTTAGTAGTTGTGACACGCCTGCCCTAGAGTGCATGGGCTTCAGTAGTTGTGGCGTGTGGGCTCAGTAGTTGTGGCTCTCAGACTCCAGAGTACAGGCTCAGTAGTTGTGGTTCACGGGCTTAGTTGCTCCCTGGGATGTGGGATCTTCCCAGACCAGGGATCAAACTCATGTCCCCTGCATTGGCAGGCGGATTGTTAACCATTGCACCACCAGGGAGTCCCTTAAGTTTTTAAATGGAAGAGTTTTAGTAAAGAATCAGTGATGTGGCAACGTTTACTCTGATCGTATTTCAATCTAGCTTTTGGGTTTTAATGACAGTTGCCGTCTCTGTTGGATTACATCATTCTCAGAAAAGCCTTCTTTTAGTTTTATTTTTTTAAATTTTCTGGCTGTGATGTTGTGCCTTGCAGGATCTTAGTTCCTGGACTAGGGATTGAACCCAGGCCCATGGCAGTGAAAGTGCCAAGCCCTAACCATTGGACCACCAGGGAATTCCCAGGAAAGCCTTCTTTTATTTTTTAATTTTTTTAATTAAAAAAATTTTAATACATCTTTATTGGAGTATAATTGCTTCACATTACTATGTTAGTTTCTATTGTACAGCAAAGTGAATCAGCCATGTGCATACATATATCCCTTCCCTCTTGAGCCTCCCTCACACCCTCCCTATCCCACCCTTCTAGATCATTGCAAAGCAGCGAGCTAATCTCCCTGTGCAACTGCTGCTTCCCACTAGCTATCCAGTTTACATTTGGTAGTGTATATATGTTGATGCTACTCTCACTTCATCCCACCTTCCCCCCCCCCCACCATGTCCTCAGTTCCATCCTCTATGTCTACATCTTTATTCCTGCCCTGACACTAGGTTTATCAGTACTTTTTTTTTTTTTGATTCCACGTATATGTGTTAGCATATGGTATTTGTTTTTCTGACTTACTTCACTCAGTATGACAGACTCTAGGTCCATCCACCTCACTACAAATAACTCAGTTTCATTTCTTTTTATGCCTGAGTAATATTCCATTGTATATATGTGCCACATCTTCTTTCTTTTTTTTTTTAACATCTTTATTGGAGTATAATTGCTTTACTTCACATATTCTTTATCCATTCTTCTGTCAATGGACATTTAGGTTGGTTCCATGTCCTGGTTATTGTAAATAGTGCTGCAGTGAACATTGTGGTACATGTCTCTTTTTGAATTATGGTTTTCTCAGGGTATATGCCCAGTAGTGGCATTGCTGGGTCATATGGTAGTTCTATTTTTAGTTTTTTAAGGAACCTCCATAATGTTCTCCATAGTGGTTGTATCAATTTACTTTCCCACCAACAGGGCAGGAGAGTTCCCTTTTCACCACACTCTTTCCAACATTTATTGTTTCTAGACTTTTTGATGATGGCCATTCTGACTGGTGTGAGGTGAGACCTCATTGTAGTTTTAATTTGCATTTCTCTAATTATTAGTGATGCTGAGCATTATTTTCATGTGCTTTTTAGCCATCTGTATATCTTCTACAGAGACATGTCTATTTAGGTCTTCTGCCCATTTTTGGATTGGGTTGTTTGTTTTTTTGATATTGAGCTGCATGAGCTGTTTGTATATTTTGGAGATTAATCCCTTGTTGGTTGCTTCATTTGCAAATATTTTCTCCCATTCTGAGGATTGTCTTTTCATTTTGCTTATGGTTTCCTTTGCTGTGCAAAAGCATTTAAGTTTAATTAGGTTCAATTTGTTAATTTTTGTTTTTATTTTCATTACTCTAGGAGGTGGCTCAAAAAAGATCTTGCTGTGATTTACGTCAAAGAGTGCTCTGCCTATGCTTTCCTCTAAAAGTTTTATAGTGTCTGGCCTTACATTTAGGTCTTTAATCCATTTGGAGTTTATTTTTGTGTATGGTGTTATGGAATGTTCTAATTTCATTCTTTTACATGTACCTTCCAGTTTTCACAGCACCACTTATTGAAGAGGCTGTCTTTCCTCCACTGTATGTTCTTTCCTCCTTTGTCATAAATTAGGTGACCATATGTGCGTGGGTTTATCTCTGGGCTTTCTATCTTGTACCACTGATCTATAATTCTGTTTTTGTGCCAGTACCATACTGTCTTGATTACTGTAGCTTTGTAGTATAGTTTGAGGTTGCGGAGCCTGATTCCTCCGTTTTTCTTTCTCAAGATTTCTTTGGCTATTCAGGATCTTTTGTGTTTCCATACGAATTGTAAAATTCTTTGTTCTAATTCTGTGAAGAATGCCATTGGTAATTTGATAGGGATTGAATTGAATCTGTGGGTTGCTTTTGGTAGTATAGTCATTTTCACAGTATTGATTCTTCCAATCCAAGAACATGGTATATTTCTCCATCTGTTTATGTCATCTTTGATTTCTTTCATCAGTGCTTTATAGTTTTCTGAGTACAGGTCTTTCGCCTCCTTAGGTAGATTTATTCCTAGGTATTTTATTCTTTTTGTTGCAATGGTAAATTTGAGTGTTTCCTTAATTTCTCTTTCTAATTTTTCCTTGTTAGTGTATAGGAATGCCAGAGATTCCTATGCATTAATTCTGTATCCTACAACCTTACCAAATTCATTGATTAGTTCTAGTAGTTTTCTGGTGGCATCTTTAGGATTCCCTATGTATAGTATCATGTCAACTGCCAACAGTGACAGTTTTACTTCTTCTTTTCCAATTTGTATTTCTTTTTCTTCTCTGATTGCCATCACTAGAACTTCCAAAACTATGTTGAATAAGAGTGGCAAGAGTGGGCATCCTTGTCTTGTTCCTGATCTTAGTGGAAATGCTTTCAGTTTTTCACCATTGAGTATGATATTTGCTGTGGGTTTGTCATATATGGCCTTTATTATTTTGAGGTAGATTCCCTCTATGCCCATTTTCTGGAGAGTTTTTATCATAAATGGGTGTTGAATTTTGTCAAAAGCTTTTTCAGCAACTATTGAGATGATCATATGGTCTTTATTCCTTAATTTGTTAATATGGTGTATCACATAGATTGAGTTGCATATATTGAGGAATCCTTGCATCCCTGGGATAAATCCTACTTGATCATGGTGTATAATCCTGTTAATATGTTGTTGGATTCTGTTTGCCAGTATTTTGTTCAGGATTTTTGCATCTATGTTCATCAGTGGTATTGGTCTATAATTTTCTTTTTTTGTGATATTTTTTTCTGGTTTTGGTATCAGGGTCATGGTGCCTTCCTAGAATGAATTTGGGAGTGTTCCTCCCTCTGCAATTTTCTGGAGGAGTTTGAGGAGGATTGGTGTTAGATCTTCTCTAAATGTTTGATACAATTCACCTGTGAAGCCATGTGGTACTGGACTTTGTTGAAAGATTTTTAATTACAGTGTGAATTTCATTACTTGTGATCAGTCTGTTTATATTTTCTAATTCTTCCTGGTTCAGTCTGGAAAATTGTACCTTTCCAAGAATTTATCCATTTCTTCATGGTTGTCCATTTTATTGGCATATAGTTGTTTGTAATACTCTCATAATCCATTGTATTTCTGCAGTGTCAGCTGTTATTTCTCCTTTTTCATTTCTGAGTTTATTGATTTGCATCCTCTCCCATTTTTTCTTGATGAGGCTGGCTAAGGCTTTATCAATTTTGTTTATTTATCTTCTCAAAGAACCAGCTTTTAGTTTTATTTATCTTTGCTATTGTTTTCTTCATTTCTATTTCATTTATTTCTGCTCTGATCTTTATGATTTCTTTTCTTCTACTGACTTTGCGTTTTCTTTGTTCTTCTTTCTCTAGTTGCTTTAGGTGTAGGGCTAGATTGTTTATCTGATATTTTTCTTGTTTCTTGAGTGAGATTGAATTGCTATAAACTTCCGTCTTAGAACTGCTTTTGGTGCGTCCCATAGGTTTTCGGTTGTCGTGTTTTCATTGTCATGTTTCTATGTATTTTTAAATTTTTTCTTTGATCTCTTCAGTGATCTCTTGGTTATTTAGTAGCGCACTGTTTAGCCTCCATGTATTTGTGTTTTTTACAGGTATTTTTCCTGCAACTGATTTCCAATCTCATAACATTGTGGTCAGAAAAGATGCTTGATATGATTTCTATTTTCTTAAATTTTCTGGGGTTTGATTTGTGACCCAAGATGTGGTCTATCCTGGAGAAATTTCCATGTGCACTTGAGAAGAAAGTGTATTCTGCCACTTTTGGGTGGAATGTTCTATAAGTATCAGTTAAATCTATCTAGTCTATTGTATCATTTAGAGCTTGTGTTTCCATATTTATTTTCTGTTTTGATGACCTGTCCATTGGTGAAAGTGGGGTGTTAAGGTCCCCTGCTATTATTGTGTTACTCTCGATTTCCCCTTTCATGGCTGTTAGTATTTGCCTTATGTATTGAGGTGCTCCTATGTTGGGTGCATAAATATTTATAATTGTTAGATCTTCTTGGGTTGATCCCTTGATCATTATGTAGTGTCCTTCCTTATCTCTTTTAACAGTCTTTATTTTAAAGTCTATTTTATCTGATACAAGTATTGCTACTCCAGCTTTCTTTTGATTTCCATTTGCATGGAATATCTTTTTCCAACCCCTCACTTTCAGTCTGTATGTGTCCCTAGGTATGAAGTGGGTCTCTTGTAGACAGCATATATACGGGTCTTGTTTTCATATCCATTCAGCCAGTCTTTGTCTTTTGGTTGGAGCATTTAATCCATTTACATTTAAGGTAATTATCAATATGTATGCTCCTATTACCATTTTCTTAATTGTTTTGGGTTTGTTATTGTAAGTCTTTTCCTTCTCTTGTGTTTCCTGCCTAGATAAGTTCCTTTAGCATTTGTTGTAAAGCTGGTTTGGTGGTGCTAAATTCTCTTAGCTTTTGCTTGTCTGTAAAGGTTTTAATTTCTCCATCAAATATGAATGAGACCTTTGCTGGGTAGAGTAATCTTGGTTGTAGGTTCTTCCCTTTCATTTGGTATCAGGGTCATGGTGGCTTCATAGAATGAATTTGGGAGTGTTCCTCCCATCACTTTAAATATGTCCTGTCACTCCCTTCTGGCTTGCAGAATTTCTGCTGAAAGATCAGCTGTTAACCTTATGGGGATTCTCTTGTATGTTATTTGTTGTTTTTCCCTTGTTGTTTTAATATTTGTTATTTGTATTTAATTTTTGGTAGTTTGATTAAATGTGTCTTGGCATATTTCTCCTTGGATTTATCCCTTATGGGACTCTCTGTGCTTCCTGGCCTTGACTGACTATTTCCTCTCCCATAATAGGGAAGCTTTCAACTATAATCTCTTCAAATATTTTCTCAGTCCCTTTCTTTTTCTCTTCTTCTTCTGGGACCCCTATAATTCGAATGTTGGTGCATTTAATTTTGTCCCAGAGGTCTCTGAGACTGTCCTCAGTTCTTTTCATTCTTTTTTTCTTTATTCTGCTCTGCAGTAGTTATTTCCACTATTTTATCTTCCAGGTCACTTATCTATTCTTCTGCCTCAGTTATTCTGCTATTGATTCCTTCTAGAGAATTTTTAATTTCCTTTATTATGTTGTTCATCATTATTTGTTTGCTCTTTAGTTCTTCTAGATCCTTGTTAAATGTTTCTTGTATTTTCTCCATTCTGTTTCCAAGATTTTGGATCGTCTTTTCTATCATTACTCTAAATTCTTTTTCAGGTAGACTGCCTAATTCCTCTTCATTTGTTTGGTCTGGTGGGTTTTTACTTTGCTCCTTCATCTGCTGTGTGTTTCTCTGTCTTCTCATTTTGCTTAACTTACTGTGTTTGGGGTCTCCTTTTCACAAGCTGCAGGTTCGTAGTTCCCATTGTTTTTGGTGTCTGCCCCCAGTTGGTAAGGTTGGTTTAGTGGGTTGTGTAGGCTTCCTGGTGGAGGGGACTGGTGCCTGTGTGCTGGTGGATGAGGCTGGATCTTGTCTTTCTGATGGGGAGGACCACGTCTGGTGGTGTGTTTTGGGGTATCTGTGAACCTATTATGGTTTTAGGCAGCCTCCCTGCTAATGGGTGGGGTTGTGTTCCTGTCTTTCTAGTTGTCTGGCATGGGGCACCCAGCACTATAGCTTGCTGGTCATTGAGTGGAGCTGGGTCTTAGCCTTGAGATGGAGATCTATGGGAGAGCTTTTGCTGTTTGATATTGCGTGGGACCGGGAGGTCTCTGGTGGACCAATGTCCTGAACACGGCTCTCCCACCTAAGAGGCTCAGGCCTGACACCAGCCGGAGCTCCAAGACCCTGTCAGCCACATGGCTCAGAAGAAAAGGGAGAAAAGAAAGAAAGAAAGAAAAATAAATAAACTAAAGTTATTAAAAATTTTTAAAACTTGTTTAAAATAAAACAAAGAAAAAAGTAATAAAAAAGAAAGAAGAGAGCAACCAAATCAATAAACAAATCCACCAATGATAACAAGTGCTAAAAACTATACTAAAGAAAAAACAAAAAAACTGGACAGACAGAACCCTAAGACAAAAAGCAAAGCTATACAGAGAAACTCACACAAGGAAGCATACACATAGACACTCACGAAAAGAGAAAAAGGAAAAAAAAAAAAATATATATATATATATGGAAGAGAGCAACCAAATCAATAAACAAATCTACCAATTATAATAATCTCAAAATACTAAACTAAGATAAAAATTAGATGCAGAAAGCAAACTCCAAGTCTACAGCTGCTCCCAAAGTCCATCGTTTCAATTTGGGATGATTCGTTGTCTATTCATGTATTCCACAGATGCAGGTACATCAAGTTGATTTTGGAGGTTTAATCCTCTGCTCCTGAGGCTGCTGGGAGAGATTTCCCTTTCTCTTCTTTGTTTGCACAGTTCCCGGGGTTCAGCTTTGGATTTGGCCCTGCCTCTGCGTGTAGGTTGCCTGAGGGTGTCTGTTCTTTGCTCAGACGGGATGGGGTTAAAGGAGCGGTTGAGACAATGGTCTCCTGCCTCTTAGACAGGTCCAGACTTTTTCCCGGACTCCCTCCCAGCTAGCTGTGGCGCACTAGCCCCCGTTAGGCTGTCTTCATGCAGCCAACCCCAGTCCTCTCCCTGGGGTCTGACCTCCGAAGCCCGAGCCTCAGCTCCCAGGCCTGCCCGCCCTGGCGAGTGAGCAGACAAGCCTCTCGGGCTGGTGAGTGCCGGTCGGCACCCATTCTCTGTGCGGGAATCTCTCCGCACCCCTGTTGCTGTGCTCTCCTCCGCGGCTCCGAAGCTTCTCCCTCCGCCACCCGCAGTCTCCGCCCGCGAAGGGGCTTCTAGTGTGTGGCAACCTTTCCTCCTTCATGGCTCCCTCCCACTGGTGCAGGTCCCGTCCCTATTCTTTTGTCTCTGTTTATTCTTTTTTCTTTTGCCCTACCCAGGTACGTGGGGAGTTTCTTGCCTTTTGGGAGGTCTGAGGTCTTCTGCCAGTGTTCAGTAGGTGTCCTGTAGGAGTTGTTCCACATGTAGATGTATTTTTGATGTATTTGTAGGGAGGAAGGTGATCTCCACGTCTTACTCCTCCGACATCTTGAAGGTCCCCCATATCAAAATTTCTTAATCTCTTCACCTGTTGATAAACATTTGGGTTGTTTCCAGTTTGGGACTTTTACAAACAAATGTTAAACGTTGCTACAGACATTCCTGTATAAGTCTTTGTATGGACATGTGTTTTCATTTCTCATGTAGATACCTTGGACTGCAATGACTGGATCATATGGTAGATAGATGTTTGACTCTAAGTAAATGCCAGACTGTATTCTATTTTGCATTCCCACTAGCAGTGCAGGAGAGTTCCAGTTCCTCCACATCTTTGCCAACACTTGGTATACTCAGTCCTTTTGATTTTGCTTTTTAAACAGATGTGTAGTTGTTTTAATTTGCATTTCCCTAATGACTAATGATTTTGGACATCTTTTCATGTGTTTATCATCCATATGACTTCTTTGTGGAAGTGTCTGTTCAAATCATTTGCCCATTGTTTTATTAAATCATTTGTTTTTTTAATCACTGAAATTTGAGAGTTCTTTCTTTATTCTAGATGCAAGTCTCTTATCAAATATGTTCTGTGGAAATATTTTCTCCCAAACTCTAGCTTGTTTTCTCATTCTCTTAACAGTGTCATCAGAAAGACCAGAAGTTTTAAATTTTGATGAAATCCAATTCATCAGTTTGTTCTTTTATGAATTGTATTTTTGGTGTCATATCTAAGAAATCTTAGCCTAGCCAAGGTCATAAAGATTTTCTTCTATGTTTTCTTCTAGAAGTTTTAACATTTTAGGTTTTACATTTAGGTCCATGACCCATTTTCAGTTCATTTTTATATATGGTGTAAAGTATGAATTATTATTTTTTAATTTGAATATCCAATTGTTCTAGCACCATTTGTTGAAAAGACCATCCTTTCTCCATTGCTTGCTTTTGTACCTTTGGGAAAAAAATCAGTGTCCACATATGTGTGAGTCTCTTTCTGGGCTCTCTGTTCCTTTTCATTGATCTCTTTTGTCAATACCTCATGTAAATGTTCAACAATCAGCCCTCGGAAAGGACCCTGTTTGTAGTTTATCAGTGGTGTAAATACTCTCATGGTGGCTGATTTCAAGCTTTTTTTCTTTCCTCCTTCTTTCTCTCCTTCCTTCCTTGCACTCTTTCCCCATCCCTCTTTCATTCCTTTTTTCCTCTCCCTCCTTCTTTTATTTTTTCCTCCCTCCCTTTTCTTATTCTCTAACCCCTTCCTTCTCCAGAATTTGCATTCCATGACAGAAAGATCCAAATGTTTGTCTTAGTCGTTGCTTAGAAGTATCAGACACACAATAGATGCTCAGTAAATATTTGTTGAATGAATGAATGACCCATTTTTAATGCTGTATTTCCAGCATTTAATAACCGTTCAAAGTAGATGGCATATTTTTTTTAATTTTTAAAAGAATTGTTATACAATTTTTAAATGTTACTTTCCATTTACAGTTATTACCAAATATTGGTTATATTTCCCGTGTGGTACAATACATCCTTAAGCTTATCTTGCACCCAATAGTTTGTACCTCCCACTCCCCAACCCCTATATTGCCCCTCCTCCCTCTCCCCATTGGTAACGACTAGTTTGTTCTCTATGAGTCTGCTTCTTTTTTGTTATATTCACTAGTCTGTTGTATTTTTTAGATTCCACATATAAGTGATGTTATACGGTATTTGTCTTTCTCTGTCTGATTTGTTTCACTTAGCATAATGCCCTCCAGGTCCATCCATGTTGCTGCAAATGGCAAAATTTCATTCTCTTTTATGACTAATATTCCATTGCATATATATACCACATCTTTTTTTTTTTTTTTTTTGTGGTACGCGGAACTCTCACCACTGTGGCCTCTCCCGCTGTGGAGCACAGGCTCCGGACGCGCAGGCTCAGCGGCCATGGCTCACGGGCCCAGCCGCTCCGTGGCATGTGGGATCCTCCCGGACCGGGGCATGAACCCGCATCCCCTGCATCGGCAGGCGGACTCTCAACCACTGCGCCACCAGGGAAGCCCCACCGCATCTTCTTTATCCATTCATCTGTCAATGGATATTTAGGTTGTTTCTATATCTTGGCTATTGTAAATAATGCTGCTATGAACATCTGTGTGCGAAAATGACATAGTTTTAAAATAACCAAATGCTGTTTAGCACTTTCAAGTTTGCAAAGCACTACCTCACATGTCGTCTCATACAACCTGGGCACCATCCTGAGAAGCAGCCAGACAAGGTGTTCTCCTCCCCACTTCACAGATGAGGAAACAAAGACCCAGAAAGGTGGAGGTGCCCACCCCAGGTCACACCACAAATGACATAATCTGCAGGGTCTGACTCCAGGTTTGGGGCTCTTCCCCAGGGCTGCCCATGACCACCTGGCCCTGGGAGGATCTCAGCAGGGAAGGCTGGCGGCTTCAGGGAGAGTTGTCCCAAGGAATAGGAAGGCAACAGATGGAGAGTGGGAAGGGGCAGATGATACCAGGGGAAGGCCTACCTGGGCCACTACCAGGCTGTGACTCTCACCTCAGGGCCAAAACAGTGGTGACTTCAGACCCCCCACCCCATTCCTGTTGCTGGATGTTCACGGCCCCCTCCCCCAGACGCAGCTTCCCCCAGAGAGCAGGCTCACTCCTAGCATCCGCGTCTTCTTACATGTCTATAAAAATGAACAGCAGAGACTGAAAGCTAGAGACCCACAAGCTGAATTCAGTCCCCATGTATGACTTATTTAGTCCCTGCAGGGTTTTAAAATGTGGGCCAATTTACAGAGCGGGAGAGTCCACGTGGGTAGTTGATTTCTTTTGGCAAAGAGGGAAATCTGGCTACCCAGGCCCACAATCCCTTCTGGATGCCCCCTGAGACCAGATAAGTGTTATCCAGGTCACCACAGTCCCCACCATTTCCTAGCACTTCTCCAACCTCGAGGACAGCCATCACCTGCTGTTTACTTTCACCCTCACACTGTTTATTCTTATTGTTGAGAAACATACATTGGAACCCATACCGCTAACAAAGGGAGGAACACAAAACATGTAGGACCTCCTGATGTTATTACATCATGACAGGTAGTCATCTGAGTCCGAGCGCCTTGATTTACATCTGCTTTTAAATACACCCTCTCAACAATCCCACAAAGAAGGCTTGGAGAATGACCGTTTAGGAGAGGATCCTGGGGTTCAGAGGTTCAGGGCCTTACCCAAGGCTTTATAACTAATTGGAAGCAGACATAAAACTTGAAGACAACATCTCACCCGGCACGGAAATCTGCATAAATTGCCTTTGCGGCCACACGCTGCCTTTGTGTCCACTGTAGGACAGTGGGCGCAACCTGACGGAACAGCCCTGTGTAATCTTCCGCGTGCCCATTAGGTGGCGCCCTAAGCCAACAAAGCTTTTCGGGACAATGCCTTTGTGTAAATTGATTTTCTTCCATTATTACTGAATTTTAAGCCAGAGTGGTTTTTCCACTTTCTCTAAGAAAAAAAAAAAAAAAAGGTCTTTCAGCACAAAATAGAGCATGGCTTTCGTGCCAGGCGTAAAATGAAGTTTGCTTTAATCCATCGCCTAGGGAGAAAGTGTTTATGTGTCACAATTGACATCTGTTAAATTTTAAAATGAAGTAAGCAAGCAATAAGAAGGTCTGAAACACATTCTTTGTTCAAGAAGTTGTGCAGACACTGCTCAGCTGGTCTGTACAATTAGAAATAAAACAAGCACATTTTCTTCCCCAGCATGCCCCGCTGAAAGCCCCAATGAGGAAAAAGACGGAGGGCGATGGACCTGGGCTCCGAGAGAGGTTAGCACCTGCCTTCCGGCAAATCTGCCCGCACAGCAGGGATGACCTGCTTCTGCCCAGAAGGCCTCCCCCTCCTCACCTGCTCCTTTTTTTGCAAAGCGTAAGGAAGTGTGAGGAATTTCAGAGGAGCCAGGTCAGTTTTAACCATCAGCATATTTTGCGGTGAAATCTATTCTTAAACCGATAGACATTTGTACTTTTGTATTTCACACTAGCAAGGAATCTGGAACCAATCCCTCCAAAGTTAGCGCTTCCTATCTATTATTCAAGCTTCATTATTAAAAAGAGAATGAGAGCAGACATAATTCCAATATGCAGCTTCAGTATCAGTTAACAATCTGGCCTTTTGAAGATATCCTAAGACCATCAAATGAGAAAGCAAGGCCTTGCCTATAAAACCAAATATTACAATTGTGGAACGGGGTATTTGTAATACACATGTAATAAGTGAAATACTTTTTTTGTGTGTTAAACCATTGAGATTTAAGCTTAATTTGTTATTTCAGCATAACCCGTCCCATCCTAGAAGGTAGGACTGTGCCTTTGATCACTGGAGCCTTGAGCCCTCGGTAAGGAGTCGAGGGAAAGAAATGCTTGTTGAACACGACTCATTTGGACAGTCTTCCCTTCGATTATTTGAAATACTTCAGTATCCATGAATAAACTCTCCTTTCTGATCAGTTAGTTTGAGTTGGGGCTTGCCATTTTCAACTAAGACGTCTGCTTAACATAAGTCATTTCTCTCTCCTGTTCTGGAATCACTCTTCTTTTTTCTGATAAATAACTCTTCTTTTCAAATTTTTCTTCTCTTGTCTTATACGAATTGGTAAAAATGTACAAATGAAATACATGTAAGTATTTAATTTTTGTTTCTTTTATTCAGGAAAATGTCTTCAAGTTTAATAATGGCTTTCTTATTTCAAAAGCATGATGTACTTATTAAAGAATAATCAGAAAATACATATGGGCCAAAGAGGGAATAAAGTGCCTACAATCCCCATGCCCAGAGAAAAACATGGTTCATATCTTACTGTGTGGCTATAAAGATAGTATGATTTTTACAAAATTGTATCACATTATATATATATTAAAATCAGATTTTTTTCATTGAAGTACATCTTTTCATTTTGGTAAACATATTTCTATAACACTATTTCAGTGGCTACACAATAGTTCATTCTGTGACTATTTGATCATTTAAACATTTTTTCTATACATGTTAAATATCATAAACATCTACCAGATCTTTGAATTGTATCCTTTGTTAATTTCTCTTTTTTTAATATTTTTTTGGCTGCTCCAGGTCTTAGTTACGGCACACGGGATCTTCGTTGCTGCATGCGAGATCTTTCATTGCGGCATGTGAGATCTATTTCCCTGACCAGGGATCGAACCCGGACCCCCTGCATTTGGAGCACGGAGTCCTAACTGCTGGACCACCAGGGAAGTCCCTCCTTTGTTATTTTCTTAAGATAAATCCCCAAACATGGAATTTCTGGGTCAATGAAAAGACACATCTTTAAAGACTTTGGATACATAGTGCCAAATTGCCTTCCAGAAAGTTTCTGCCAAATTAGAGAACATAAGTGCCCATTCCTCTGCCGAGTATTGTATCTTAAAATATTTCCAACTTGGTAAAACTCATTGTTTTACCAAATTACAATAATAATTTGTATTTTTAAATTACTAGTAAAGCTTTTTTTCATACGTTTATTCTAATAATTTTTGGTTCATATGTTCTGTTTTTCTGTTAAGGTATTACTGTTTTGTTGTTGATTTGTGACAACTTTTACATATTTTGGAGATTAATTCCTTCTTATCATGTATATTGCAAATATTTCCCCAGTTTTTCATTTGCTTTTTAATTTTTTACATACAGACATCTTATATTTTATAACATCAAACGTACCTAGCAATCTTTTTTTTTTTTTTGTAATTTCTGCCCTGGAGTCATGCTTAGCCATGTCTTCCCCATCCTAATATGACATAAATAAATATATGCTCATATTTTCTCCTAGTTGTTTTGTGGTCTCATCTTTCCATTTGAACATTTAATCCCCTTGGAATTTATTTTGGTATATTAGTTTTTAACCAGTTGTTCACAGACTATGTAATTAGTCTTTCTTTTCCCCACCTACTGCAATTGCCAATCTAATATATGACAAATTCTGATCTCTGGATTTCTGGTCCAGGAATCTATCTTTTCATTCCTACATTGGTTACAAACTCCCTAAATTAGAGTATTTGGAAATATGTCTTACCATCTGGTAGAGCCTGTCCCCTTTAATATTAAAATATTATCTTAGTTACTCACAAATATATTCTTCCAGTGGAATTTAAAAATCAATTTGGTAAGTTAAAAAAAGTAAAGTTGGCAGCCCTAGCCTTCTCATTCAGATGCATGATGTTTCTCTGCACTATTCAGTCTTCTTTCTGTCCAGGTTGTATATTTCTGCTGTATTTGGTCCTAAGTATAGGATCATTTTTGTTGCTTCTGTGAATGGGATATTTTTCTCATTCTATTTTCCAATTTTTATGACTGAACATCATTCCATTGTATGTATGTACCACCATTTATTTATCCATTCGTTGTTGATGGACATTTGGGCTGTTTCCACCTTTTGTGAATCGTGCTACTGTGTACCTGTGCTCGTGTGACTCCCTGCCTTCAGTTCTTTTGGGTGTGTACCTGGGGAGTGGAATTGCAGGGTCATATGGTAATTCTATGTTTACTTTTTGAGGAACTCCAAACTGTTTTCCACAGCAACTGAACCATTTTGCCTTCCACCAGCAATGTACAAGTTCCAATTTCTCTACATCCTCACCAATGCTGGTTATTTTTTTTTAATTGCCATCTTAGTGGGTATTGAAGTGGTATCTCATTGTGGTTTTAACTTGCATTTCTTTAATGACTAATGATGCTGAGCATCTTTTCATGTGTTTATGGTCTATTCTATATCTCCTTTGGAGAAATGTCTGTTGAATTCCTTTGCCCATTTTTTAAGGAATTGTTTATCTTTTTGTTGTTGATTTCCTAACTTTTTGACAGGAAAAAACAGCTAATTGAAAGTTGCCATTTCATATAGAATACTTTCAAAAGCAAAAACTAGAGGCAATACAAAATGACTTAAATGATAAAAATTTTTTTAAATGTTTGAGTGGTTACTATATGCCAGGTATTGTTCTAGCACTTTCCACGTATTAATTTATTTAAATTTCACAACACTACAGGGTAGGTACTCTAATCGGTATCTCCACTTCACAAATCAGAAACAAGAGGCACAGAGAAGTTCAAATTCACATAACTGGTAAAATTAGGATTTGAACCTGGGAACTATATTCAATATCCTGTGATAAACCATAGTGGAAAAAAGAACGTGAAAAAGGATGTGTGTATATATATACATATATATGTGTATATGTGTGTATAACTGAATCACTTTGCTGTACAGCAGAAACTAACACAACATTGTAATCAACTCTACTTCAGTAAAATTGTAAAAAAAGAATCTGAACCTGGGATATCTGACTCATCTCTGTGTTACTCAGTAAATAAGAAAGATTTATTTTCTTACATAATAATAAGTACTTAGGGAGGCATTACCAGCATTGATTGGGTTAGGAGTGAAATATAATTCATGAATCAGGATTTTTCTATCTTCCTAACATGAAAAAGTTCATCCTAAGCATGCTGCTTTGGCCTCGAGATTGTTCCCTCATGGTCACAAAATAGCTACAACAGCTCTAAGCGTCACATTCTTTCCCAGCAACACCCAAATGCCAGAAGCAGAAGGTCTCTTTGGTTTCTTCTCCTTTAAGAATGAGGAAAACTTTCCTAGAAGTCTTTCTGGCCCGCTTCTCATTGGCCAGAATTGTGTCACATGCCCCACGTTCAACCAGCCACTGACAAGGGGAAGCAGAACTACAGTTTGGGACAGAGATAGATCAAGATTTGCACTCTGACACTCCAGTGGGGTCCACCCTCCCAGAACCACCTGCTGCTGAACTCCTGAACAGAATCGCTTTTCTGTTAACCAAGGACTAGGCCATGGCTATTGGGTTGGTGAGCAACAACTTCTGCCACATTGCCGTTTGCCTCTGCAAAGCTCAAGGTCAGTGATGTTTCCTCCATGGGCTGGTGATTCCTCACCCTTGATTTCTCCTAAGTCCTCTCTCTGATCCCTTGTAGGCCGTGGATGCAATGCATGCAGGAAGAATTTGAAATTCTGTCACACGACTATTTGCAAAACCCCGTTTGCCAACTTCTTTCCTGACTCTGTTTCCCTCTGTGAACCACAGGGGCTCCCTTAGGCTGACCTTTGTGAGTTCACGCTGGTTACAGATTTAAACTGCAAGCACCAACACTCATAAAATCCTAGCTTCCCTATGTAAAAATTCCCCGAAGTAGTGCTTAATTTCACATGCTTGCCAAATCCTAAATGCAGAAGCAAAAGCTGATTTACCTTCGTGCTGAAACTAAAGCTAAGCAAAGCTCTTGGCTTTGGGGACAGACACTGGTGTCCTGGGCAACACCTCATAGCAGGGATTTAAGTTAGGGGTCTCCCTGATATTTTAAGTGTCATTGAAGTGCTCTGGCTAAAGAGAAATGGACGAAGATTTCTTCCACGTGTACAAGGGTCACAGGCTACCTCTCCAAATGACCAAAGTGAAGTAATCCTGGGACAAATCATTTTACTCCATGTTCATACGGTGGATACACTGCCTGGAACATCTGTGAATTTACCTTTTCCTTTTATTTTTCTGCACCCTGCCCCAGGCCAAATTTAATGTATTTCTGATAATGAAAACAAAAACAAACACACTTAACCTTCAAAAAGGCAAATGAATGCCAGTCACTTCAGAATCTGAGACAAATATCTGTAAGCAACTGGTCGCTGAATCTACATGATGGTCCTTCTGCAATTACTCTGGAGCTTCTGCAAGGTGGCTGTGATTTCACAAAAAGCCAACTCAAGTGGGAAAGCTTGTGGGAGTTAATTTCTTCTTAGAGAAAGGTAGGGAGTTTCCCATCACAGGAAGGATTCAAGCAGAGGGTAGTTGACCTTTTGTCCAGGATTCTTGAATTTGGAGAGGTTGAACATAAAGAATTTATTTAAGATCTCTTCCAAAGGATTCTAAGATGAGTCAGAAAAAACTCTATATTCATATGGTGCTTTACAAATCATGAAGCCCTTAGATACATGTTTTATCTCATTTAAGCTTCAAAACAACTCTGTCACGTGGGTGGGTTTATTATTTTCATTTTAGAGATGGAGAAATCAAGGTTCAAACAGAGGTTAAGCAATTTTTCCAGACTCACACTTTTGGGAAGCGGATGGTCTTAGGACATCAGGATCAGAGATATGGCCACTCTCAGGACAAGGGGTTGGCCTGAGGCCGGCCCATCACTGAAGCATCGACTTTGGGCAGCCACGCTGAGGCCCAGAGACATATCTGGTCTGGACCATTCCTTTCTCCTACGCCCTCAGGCTGGTCCTCGGCGAATCTGTGTGTCCTCAGGGCCTCTTGTGGACTCTGTCGGTTACTGTAGTGTGGAGCTTCCTGTCTCCTCAGAAGTGGAGTTTGTGAAGCCCAGGGTTTGAACTTGCTCGGTGTTTCAGCCCATTCCTGGGGTATTTCCTCTTTAAAAGCACCACGGGCAGAGTCACCCTAAGAAGGGGGCTGTCAGGTCGGCCCTCAGTATGGGAGGAGGGGGTATTTCTGCTCCATGGGGGTCTTTCCAGCCATGCCAACCTGGCCACTCCACCTAGCCCGGATTGTGCAAGCACAAAGGACAATGCCACTGCTTGGTGGGGAAAGAATGCCGGGGAGGGGACAGGATATCCGCATCAATCCCCCGCAGCCCCCAGGCCCTGGCTGGTGGGAGGACAAATCCCCTTGTGTGAGGGCCTGGGAACCGAGCTTTCTTCCACGCTGATCTTCCTATCAGATTTTGCCCTATTCTGGTAATTCAATGGGAAATGAATCCACCCAGGAGTCTGGGCTGGCCCCCGAAAGGAAGGTAAACGCAACAAAGAGAAAGTCATTGCCAATTTTAGAGATCATGTGTTCACAGGAATAAACAGGAATACAGCAGACTGGGAAAGTGGACGTTTCACCACACCTTGTAACTAAACAGGCAATAGTCAAGCCACGCTTTGTGTCTCTTTTCATTTGGGTTGGCCAGTGGGGTTAAATGAGGGGGAATAAAGTATGTACAGATTGCTTCAAATATAATAGCTCTGGGTTAAAAATATATATATATATATCCAGTCTTGATACTCCTAATGCACCAGGAAGTAGTTCCATTTTCAATGAATCTGGAAAGAATTTTTTTCCCTCTGACTAAATATCTTTGACCACATAATATGACGTTTGGGTCTGTTGGTGGTAGATTTTCTGACTCTGAGGGCCTGAGGAAATTGATGTTCAGAGAGAGGTTGAGTGACTTGCCCAGGGCTGCACAGCTTGGAAATGTGAAGCCGCAACTCTCGCCCAGTCTCCTGACCCCTCAACAGGTGTCTTTCTGCGCACCTGGATAAGGCAGGGCGTGAGGGGGACCAGGCACCCCACTACAGAGCAGGATAAATACATCGATACTAACTTTTATGATTATTTCATCGCAAGGTCATTCTCCCACTCAAAGTACAATGGAGGCGCCTGCTGGCTCAGAGGACGGATGCTCAGAAATAAAAGTGGAAGCAAATGTTTTCTGTCTTCTACACCAGGGCTTTAGAGACGCAAGAGCTTAAAAATCGGAGCTCTAAAGGAATTAAAGCCCTAAGTTTATGCCAGAAACTATAGAAAGCGGAAAAGAGCGAGGCTTAGGGGACCAGGAGTGTCTGGGTGTTCACACACCTCACTGAGAAAGGGGGCGTGGCACATACATTTCACAGGCACCCAAGGGGGATGTGGGGATTGCATGCCTCACGGCAGCCTTGGAGTTGGAGCAAGGAGACAGAAGGAGCGCTTTATGGACCAGGGACGAAAGCCTAGGACAGCGAGGACACCTCAGGGGCATGGCAGAGTGTGCAGTGACCAGGGACCAGGTGGCTCCCGCACATGACTGCCCTTCCCCGCATGTCCCGTCGCCACGTCAGCCCCTGAAGTGTAGGCACAGCCCTGGAAGCAATGGAGCTGAAATATGCTGGAACCATACGCAGTTGCCAGTTTTTGCTTAGAAATGATCAAACCGCAGCCATTTCATATTGTTCAGCGTAATGTCATGGGAACCCCAGAACTGACTGCAATTGAGTTTCTATCACCCAGCAGAACGGGAGTTTGAAATGGAAATCAAATTCAGTGGCAGTCAAACGGACACTTGGATTTCCTGCCCCCTGCTTGGGGGCCACACTGCTCACACACTGACACCAAGCAGTTCTTGGAATGCCCAGTGGTTCAGATCTCCTTCTCCAGGGGGCGCCTGGGACGTTTCCAAGACATTCGGCTCTGATTAGAATGGATTCTGCTCCACAACCTGTCATTTCAGACCTACACACCAATTCCTGTATTTTGATGGACCATGCACGAAGCAGGGAGAACTCGTTCTCTCCTTACAATTCAATCCAGTTCAAAGTCTTCCCTGTGTTGCATGTGAGTACAGGGTTAGGTCATTTCAGAGAGCAAGCAGGCGCCTACAAATCCTCACCGCGACTTTGTAAATGGGCTGAGTTTTGCTGTAGGCTTCTTACCGGGGTAAGGCGGGCCGGGTGGGGAAGCTTGGTCCCCACTGGCTGAGGACTGGTAGTAAGGACATTTCTGGGAAACTCATCAGCACTCACTCCTCCTGGTGTGACACTTGTGTGACGCTTAGTGTGATATGTAATGTGAGGAGTCTTGGAAGAGCTGAGGAAGTGATTGCCAGAGAGGTCGGAAGGCGTTGCCCCTCCAGAAGAAGCCATATCTTGGTGTAGTGCAGTGACTCATAGAGCCAGGGGGACAAGGACAACTTTCTAGGGCAGTGGTTCTCAAACTGTGTGTCGAGGCACCCTGAGGTGCCTCACTGAACACATAGGAGCACTGCAGGGTAGTTTAGATTTCTGAGAGAAACACGTTAACTTCTCAGATACTGAATAAAACTACTAGCTCAAGATAGCTTATGCTTGAACATTAGGTCATGACGTCATGTCTTTGTGAAGCTGGGTTTCAGATGGTTGCTTTGATAAAAAGCATGCACTGGGCTTCCCTGGTGGCGCAGTGGTTGAGAGTCCGCCTGCCGATGCAGGGGACACGGGTTCGTGCCCCGGTCCGGGAGGATCCCACATGCCGCGGAGCGGCTGGGCCCGTGAGCCATGGCCACTGAGCCTGCACATCCAGAGCCTGTGCTCCACAACGGGAGAAGCCACAACAGTGAGAGGCCCGCGTACCGCAAAAAAAAAAAAAAAAGAGATTGTGTATTAAAAATGAAATTAAAATATTATTGCTTATTTTGATCTATTTTTTTCACATAGGTATTAAGCCATTAAGACAGACATAATTATTAAATTATTTGAAACTAATTAATAAACAAATCTTTGGGGTATTTCTTTTGACTTATAGGTGCCATGAAAAATTCCTGAGATGCTAAGGGAGCCGCGAACCAAGAAAACTGGGGCATTTCTGCCCTAGGAGGTGGGCAAGCTAAAATGTACCTGGGCCCCTGGATGAACCACCCTGCATTGCCCACTACCCTAGATGGTCTTATGAGAGAGAAACAAACTCTATTTTATTTGAGCCATTGTACTTGGGGGCTCTTTGTTACAGCAGCTTAGCTTGTTTCCTCGCTGATACAGTAATGCTCAGTAGATATTTGTTGGTGAATAGACTTGGCATTGATTTCCTCTATAGTCTCATATTCTGGATTTGCTTATGGAACAGTAATAAGAAGTGGGTTATGAAAAATATATATATATATATAAAACAGCAAGGGGCCAAGGGAAGCATAAAGGAAAGAAGATTGGATACTCACTGGTCATTTGAGTAAGTTCCTTGAATGTCAGGCTCCTCATCTGCAAAATGGGAATAATTGATCTACTTTGTATAATTACGGTAGTGGAAGCTGGGTAAGACAATAATCAAGAAAATATTTTGAGGAGTATTACACAAATAGAAGTAGCCTTAATTATTGTAACATTCACGAAAATACTAATGAGTCAAGGATTATCTTCAAAGGGGCTTGTCCATAAGAAGGAAAGCCTGAATTAGTGGAGAGTCTAAATAATCGAGTTTCTTCTTCTTTGTTTAAATCAAAATTTATTTGCTCAAAAGCAGTTAAGCACTGCCATTTAGAGGCTAAGTTTTAACAGGTAAAGAATCATTTATCTCTTGAAAGTAAAATTCCAGCCCCAGTAGCTTACCTATTTATGTGGTGTGACTACCGATAAATCCATCAGGGTCCCAAAACATTTAATTCTCTTAAGTAGTTAAGCAATCTTCTGTTTTATTGATACCTTCCATTTATTAAAAATCTTTCTTGTCTTTGTCAATGCCGTTGTTAAGCCGCACTCCACCCCCTGTATGAGTTCTTATAATATCAAATTAGTAGGAGCTGATTTTATAACAGTTTGGGATAAATCAATCAGATCCAAGGAACCCAGGAAAGAAGGATTTGAGAGGTGGCCCTGGAGGGGGAGGGGTGCCAGGCTGTCTGGCATCCACTCCCCTCTGTGACTGTCCCCTCTTGTCCCCTCCTGAGGGGTTTTCCATCGTGTGGAGCCTTACAGGTAGGAATACAGTCAGGAGATTAGGCTTTGCCATTTGGGCTCAGCCTCCCTTCCAGGCTCTGAAAATCTGAAAACCATGGGGCAGTGGTGGTCCCGGTTCTTCGCAGGCTAAGAAGGGATGTGCAGGTCATTCCTTGGACGTGGTCCTTTTCACAACCCCCTTGGTTCTGGGATCCTAACTTACCATCAAGTCAGTGAACCCCAAATGTCCTTCCAATTACACCCCACTCTGTCCAAGAGAGCCAGAATCCGTTTTTTTTTAATTTGTAAATAAATATAGATAAATACAGTTAGCCTAACTACTACAATGTCTTTTTCTGAACAGTTTTTCATCCGCAAACACTCATTGAGCTGACTTAGGGTGTTATTGGTGCTAAGTGTTTAACAGGAAGGAAATCAGAGTGATTTTAGAAACAAGAGTGCTCAATCCTGTTTTGATCGAGAATTCCTGAGTTGAAGATTTAAGATGTATCTGGAAGAAGTCTGTGTGCTCTTAAAATGTAGCCATGTTTCCATAATTGATATATTATACCTTTTTCATATTCTTCATCTCTGTGTGGCTGCAAAAATTATAAAGAAAAGTTTCTCTTCCCAAAGGAGAACTCCTCTATGGAAAACTGTTTTGTTTTTTTTTTTAAAGCCACAACCGTACTTCTGAGAATGTTTATCTCACTTTACTAAAACCTCATGGGCATTCTTTATTCTGACACTTATGACTCTGAATAAGAACACCATCCACCTTGGGAGAAAAAAAGAGAATGTTTCTTTCCAAATATGTTTACTGTTCAATTTAAAGTGTATATATAGTGGAGAAGGGGGAGGATGGATTTTTCCTGAAACTTTTGAGAGGCTAGTTATTCAACATTGTCTATTTTAAATAACATTTATTATCTGAAATTATTAAGAATTTAGGTGTTTGGAGGTTGACTTTCTTGATGTTGGTGTTATATTCAAAGGAAATGGATATAACACCAATAGCTATGTTTTGGCTGAGATATTTGCTCCGAAGAAGAGACTCTAATTAGGAATGCAAGTATGCCTTTTTGTGTATGGAATTATTTACCTTACCTTCTTCATTTTTGATTCAGCTCTGTCTGTCCTGATCACCCAATTCAATCACTTCCCTCTTTATCTACTTCTCTCCAATTCCACGGCCACCATCTTGGTCCAGGTTGCTGTCACCTTCCACCTATGTTAATGCCTTTTATCTGCCTTCATTGCCTCTATTCTCACCACCCACTTCCAATCCCCATTCCATTTTCAAGAGCTAGAGAAATCTGCTAAACACACAAATCTGGTCATTTTATCCTCTGTCAAATATCATTCAATGTCTCCTCATTCTTCTTAGGATGAAAAACAAAATCCTTAACAGACTGAGAAGGCCAACAGTATCACTGTATTTTTAGCATTAAGAAAAACAACCCTGAGGGCTTCCCTGGTGGTGCAGTGGTTAAGAATCCTCCTGCCAATGCAGGCGACACAGGTTCGAGCCCTGGTCCGGGAAGATCCCATGTGCTGTGGAACAACTAAGCCTGTGAGCCACAAATACAGAGCCTGCGCTCTAGAGCCTGCGAGCCACAACTACTGAGCCCACGTGCCACAACTACTGAAGCCCACGCGACTAGAGCCCGTGCTTCACAACAAGAGAAGCCACCACAACAAGAAGCCCGTGCACTGCAACAAATAGTAGCCCCTGCTCGCCGCAGCTAGAGAAAACCTGTGCGCAGTGACAAAGACCCAGTGCAGCCAAAAATAAACAAGTTAAACAATAAATAAATTTTTAAAAAACCCAGAAAGATGAAAGGGTCTTATAATTCGTAATTTGCAAACAAATTCACCAGAGCTGGATTTTTAAAAATTCATAACTTGCAATGGCCTCATCTTTCAATAACCCTTTATCAGTAAATTAAATGTGTCAAATTTCATACTTTTGACAAGGAAAAAAAAACCCTGAAATGGTGAAGCAACAGAAATGCCTGGTTCAATGGAAAGAAGATGTTGAAACTAAGCAAAAATGTTTAAGTTGGCAAAAATAAGAGCCAAGAAAAAGTGGAGAAAACAGGCGAGCCCATCCATCAGGCAGTGCCTGGGAAGTGGCCACATCCAGACTGGAACAGGCAATCCCAAAAGTTGAAAAATATGTGGACACCATGTACCTTTGACCTAGTGTTACTTTTCTTTAAGGGAAATGTGTGTGTGTGTGTGTGTGTGTGTGTGTGTGTGTGTGTGTATCAGTGGGAAATAAAACAATACGATAAGATTTTACAATGAAATTGTTCAGGCTGCAGCAACTTCCTCAGTGCACATGTATCATAAGAACGCGGGGAGCCAGAGGGAGATATTTAATGCCAGAAAGGAACAGCCCTCATAGCCCCTGACTTCAGGTGGGTCGGCCATTGGGTGGCTTCCTCAGTGGCAGCCCCAGCCTGCCTGCGAGAAAGGACTCATGCAAAACTCTAGTTTTTATTCCCCTGGCGAGAAGTGATGGATCAACTTTCAGAGATTCACTGCTTGCGGTAGGGTGAGGTTTAGGAGATCTATAAAACGGCAGGGTTGGCCATGAAAAATCTTCCATCTGTGCTGGGGATACATTCTTTAGAAAGCCAATGACAACACCTTTATTTTCTGGAGGAAACGTTTGGAGACTATTACTTATTAGGCACTTCCCATGAACCACACGATGGTCTGAATTTCATAATGTAGTTAAAATTATTCCCACTTTAAAGATGAAGAGATGGAGTCTTAGAAAGAGAAGAGACACCTGCTGTTTCCTCCATGCTCAGCATCCTTCCCCTTTGTTTCTGGTTGTCTTTGAGGGACAGGCCTCCCCCAGTCTTGGTGGGAGTTGAGGGGAGGCTGCCACCCATGGTATCCTGCTCTCTTCTAGCCAATCTTATGCTCTTCCCAAAGAATCCCGGTCTTGGTAAAGTACCATGGATGGAAAATGGTTGGAGATCTCCTAAAGTATCTGCTCCCATGGTCTCCCTTCTAGCCTTTCTAAAGCCTGGTTCTTCAGCTTTTCCTCTATTACTTCCTTTCTGGCCTAAGTTGTCCAGAGTCGGTTTCTGTTGCTTGCAATCAGACAGCCTTGGCTGAAACGAGTCAGTAGCTTGCCTGCACACGTTCCCACTTCTTGTTGCCTCAGTCTTTCTGCTTCCTCTCCTTACTGCCTGTGGTTACGATTTCCGTGCACTGGGTGCATGATGCATGTGGGCCTGACCCTCTCTTCCACACTAGGAGAGTGAAGGAGGTGGTGCGTACTATGCTCCCTGGGCACAGCTGCCCCAGTTCAAGGCCGTGGGTTTGTGTTTCTCAGCACAGCTGCACTGTATACAAGCTGAGCTCCCACCTCAGTGTGATTTGAAGGTGACCAAATAGCCTGGTGGCCTCCACATATCCATCCCCAAACTGCATCTGTGTCTGAAACTCCACCCTGAGAACCACGAGCTGTGGGACTGTCTCTGAAAGTTCTTGTTGAAGAGCATTAAGCTAGGGGTTTAGCTCTCACATGATAGTAGGTGTGTATTCAGTATCTACTGATTACCTAAAGCTTCGATAATGCTTTTGAATGAAATATTCCCCATCACAGTATCTCTTGTATACATCTGAATAATAGTGGTATAACCCTATGCAAGACACATAGAGATTGAGTTCATGGACAGTAAAGCATGCAGGTGGACTTGGGGGTCTCCTTGCACAAACTGTGTGCCCCATCCCCAAAAGCCTCACGTCCTGTAGGTGGGGAACCAGCCCAATAATCCCTGCAGTATTTGTTATCACATCAGAAGGATTCATTCATCAGAGAGCAGGGGTCACAGGGAACGGCACCGAGACAGACCTGTAGAGGTTATGGGTTCTGCAGGAAACTTTGAGAGTGTGTTTGACTTGGCGGGGGGCAGGGGTGGCTTTAAAGACAATCTTTGCTGCTTTATGGCTTGTTTGGGTTTCTTTGAGCCAGCTCTCTTTGAGAATGAGTGGTGGAAATGTAGTAAGTACAAGTCCTGATTTTAGGAACACCAAATTTCTTGCTAAAATTGCCTTGTGCTTGAAAACCTGGGCCCACAGCTGGGGTTTGGCAACCATACCCTGCGTGTTTTCCGGCTGAGTCTAAGGTGCTGTTGATTGTATGAGGGATTTGTGTGGGCAGGGGTTATGGGAGGGTGGGGAGCCCAGTCTGCAAGGGGAAAAGGGATGTTTGTTTAATCCTGTTTGAGGATAGACCCTGTGGAACTGATTAAAGAAACCTCAGCTAAAGTTGGAGCCAGGCCCAGAGGGGAAGTTTTCATGCCCCACCATGCATCATCAATTACTCTGAACAGGAAGAGACTTAGATCTAGGACTCTATCAGAAGGTACCTCTATTTACTCTCCAGCAGGAAGAAAATTGTCCTCTGCACAGGGCAGCCCAGCCAATCAGAGACTGTAGCAGCTCAACCAATGAGAAGCCTCCGTGCTTTGGAACACCAGCTCTTTCAATGGACTCCTTTGGTTATCACAGCCCTGCCAACTCCCCCTTTTTTCTTTTTTAAATTAATTAATTAATTTTATTTTTGGCTGCACTGGGTCTTCACTGCTGCCTGCAGGCTTTCTCTAGTTGCGGCGAGCAGGGGCTTCTCTTCGTTGCGGTGCTCGGGCTTCTCATTGTGGTGGCTTCTCTTTGTTGCGGAGCACGGGCTCTAGGCGCCGCGGGCTTCAGTAGTTGTGGCACGCGGGCTCAGTAGTTGTGGTGCACGGGCTTAGTTGCTCCCTGGCATGTGGGATCTTCCCGGAGCCCGTGCTCCGCAACAAGAGAAGCCACCACAATAAGAAGCCAGCGCAGCGCAACGAAGAGTAGTCCCCGCTCGCCGGAACTAGAGAAAGCCTGCGTGCAGCAACGAAGACCCAACGCAGCCAAAAATAAATAAATTAAAAAAAAAAGACAAGTTCGCCTTCCTGGTTCTCTGGATTTGATGGTCCACCGTTTTTCTCCATCCTGAATTGCAATTACTCTGGCTATTATAGTACTTAGGTTGACAGCCACAAAATGGAAGAGAGGAAGACACGGAAAAAGAAATAATTAGGGTGTGACTCCAGCCCAGCCCCAGGGACTAATAATAAAAGCCAGCATTTATTGATTGCTTAGTCAGTGGCAGGCACAGTGTATCCCTCATTTAATCCCCACAATGACTCTGTCGTGGAAACAATTACTATCATCTCATCTTAGAGAGAAGAAACAGATTTGGGATGTTAAGTATCTTTCTCAGAGTCACATACCCAGGTCTGTTGCTCTTGGAGCCCTGGCCTCACTCCCACAGTGATTGGAAGCCTCTGCAGGGCTAACCTTTAAGGAAGGTGTGGCCTGTTCCCCGAATTTGTGGGCACACAGCCTGGCTCCAGTGAGTGAAACCCAAAGGGGATATTTTGCACCTCAATGTTATCAGCTCTAGGAGTCAGGGTATCAACCAACCTCAAGGGTGAGGCATTATTCTCAAGGAACCAGAGTGTACCCCAGCTATGTAAACTTGAGGCTCAGTCTCTTCATCTGTAAAATGGGGATGGCAATACCTCCTATTTCAGGATTAGCTTCAGTTAGAATGACAGAAAATACAGACTAACAGTAGCTTAAACAAGAGAAGTGTATTTTTCTCTCACCTAAACAAATTCTGGAGATGTACAGTCCAGAACTCACATGTGGCTCCATGGTAATCAAATACCCAGGCTTTCTATATATTTGTTCTGCCATTCGCGCTGCATTTCTTCTACTTCATAGTCCTAAATGGCTGCTCTAGCTCCAACCATCACATCTGTTTCCATTCATTGGGAAGGAGGAAGGGGCAAAGGAGAGCACTTCTCTTTAAGTCACTCTCTTCCTGGAAGATGCACATGCCCCTTCTGCTTACATCCCATTGGTCAGAACTCAGCAAATGCTAAATCTAGCTGCAAAGGAAGCTGTGAGGCCGCTTGTCTAGCTACAAATCAGGAGTTCCATTACTAAGAAGGGGGGGAATGGATACTGAGGTTGCTGGGAGGATGAAATGGGTTAAATGTAGGTAAGTTATCCAGCAGAGGACCTTCCTGGCACTTAGGGTATACTAGATAAACACTAGTTTTGAATCTTTCTTTCCTTCCTTTACAGGTTTCCTATAAAACATTCCTGCAAACCATTCCAATTTGGTCATATCTGCTTTTAGTATGAACAAAAAACCAATCAAACATTTGTCTTTTGGAGCTTTTATTCTTTTCTAATTTTTCTAATTTTGTTATAGGAAAGTTTTTTTTTTAATGCACCATTAATTTTTTAAGTTCCTTGCTGTTCTTGATGATTTCTTAGTAAAGGAAAGCTCTTTTTTTTTCTTCTAATGCTGTAATCCTTGGCTCTCTACTTTCCCTATTGTAATTAAGGCCCATCACAGAAGGCAAATAAAAATGGTGTCAGTGTCATAATAAAGTGTGATGACTGAAAAAGTAAAGCACCATACTCATCTTTTCTTGGCCTTGATATCATTATTGATATTCATGCCACTTTCCAAAAGGCGAATAAGGTCTGCCACATATAAGCTATTAGTACTTGGGCAAGTCAGTTCCCGCTCTAAGCCTCAGTTTGCTGATCTGGAAGACAAGACTGTGGGAATGAAATGGAAGGATTGATGGGAGAAAAACTCTCCACAGACACCTGGCACATTGTACGCCCACCACAAAGGATAACTCTTACTTGCTTATTTTTCTATTCGAAAGACTATCAGGCTTAGTTGGAGATTTTTACTGAGGCTTCAAGTTCATGACATTTTAGCTTTTGTTATAATAAAAAGCAAGTACTCAACAAGATTGTTTATAGCAGATTTATTCACAGTAGCCCCAAACTGGAAACAGCCCAATGCATCAACATAAGAGCGGATAAACAAAGTTTGCCTGTTCTTACAAAGGCACACTGCTCAGCAAACAAAAGGAAAGAGCAACTCTCCACAGCCACTTGGGATGAGTCCCAAACCATTGTGCTGAGTGAAAAGAAGCCAGCTACGAAAGAGTACCTAATACATGATTCCGCATCTTTCTGGCAAAATTAATCTGCGGTGGAAATAAAAACAGAATAGTGGTTGCCTCTGGAGGGTGGCGGCTGGGAGTGACTGAGAAGGGATTTGAGGGAACGTTCTGGAATGTTCCAGGGCCCTCCACTTGGGAGCGTTTCTTACAGTGGTCATTCTGCCCATCTGGTGGAATTCTGTCCTCCCATCTGTGGCCCCATCAGACTGTGGGTCCCAGGAGGCAAGGACGAGGTTTGGCTCACCACCATCTCCCCAGCGCCTAGCACAGTAGCTGGCTTAGGGCAGAGACAATGTGCATTGGATGAAAGAGGAGAAGGAGGGGGTGGCGGCCATGGGGTGGCGGCCATGAGGACCCACCCAGCTGACCTCCAGGCACGGGGAGCACAGGTGATCAGGGCCCTGTGACTGTGCTCAGAGGTGGAGGCTACACCACAACCAGGGACCAAACACAGCAGAACCCTGAGGCAGTCCTGTTCCTGGGAGACACGGGACCCCTGGATGGCCAGCTTTGGCTTGAGGCCTCCCTAACAGAACCGGCCAGACCTCACAGCAGTCTAGAACGCTCCCCCCTAATCCTCCTTCCCTCACTCCTCCACCTCGGCCAGACCTGCATCCCCAGCAGGAATCTCCTCTGATAGAAGCCTTGCAAGGTGCATCCCGTCTTGGCATCTGCTTCTCAGAAGATCCAGAGTCACAGAGAGGGAGGGAATGAAGGAGTGAGGAAGGGACCCAGCCCTGGCTCAGCCTCCACTCACACCCTGAAGGCTTCATGATGACGGCACCTCCTAGCTGCTGACTTTTACGTTGCTCTATGTTGCGGTTCCGAGTTTCCTCAGTGCCTTGCCTCCACCGTTAGCTTCCTGAAGGGGGAAGGAATGGCAGGTGTGCTTCGTGTAGTTTCTGCCTTTTCCAGAACGGGAAAGCAGCCCCCAAGGCACCTTGTACACAGAGGAAACAAAGTCCTAGGCACTCAATAAATAGCCATTCAAAGGGTTAGAAGCACCATTTTCCAAATTGTAGCCTGTGACCCATTACTGGGTCAATTGAGTGAGTCTCAACCACCATTTAAAAAAAAAAAAAGAAACTAAAACAGAGTAGAACAGAGCAAGGTGTAAGTATCAGGATCTGTCACAGAAAGAAGGGGCCAGTTTTGTGTCCTGAATGCTTTCAGTTTTTACAGATAGGTGTGTCTGTAACAGGCCCTGGGCTGAAATGTATTTCTTAATGGTGGTGAGTCATGGTCAAAAATGTTTAGAAAACGCTGACCTACTAGCATCGTCTAGTTCAACATTGCTCCAGGACACATTTATCAACCCAAGTGATCCTTTCAAAAGGGATTTCCTAGGCAAATTGGTAGGGCGACTGGGAGCAAACTGCTGACTCACAGAGAGAAAATCTCCTCAAGCGACCTCAGCCTGCTTGGAGGTTCACAGGAGTTAAGGATGTTAAAGACTGCATCTGCATCATCAAATCTATTGAACGTAGAACTTTTCAAACGTGTTTGAGCTCTGCATGCCTCCTCCCTCTTTTATTTTGAATCACGCTGGAGCATCTATGTCTCTCTCCCTAGATGCGACCGTGGAGAGACGCTGACCCAGCTCATGCCCTGCTCCATGGATTCCTCACCACGCTGTCCTTGTTAGTAGGACCGGGGGCTGACCCTCGCCCTTTGGCATCTGACCTCCCACTCGGATGATAATATTGTATGCAGCTTCTTCATACACTCAGAGACCCACTCAGGGGTGGTGGACATGAAATGGCTTTTCCCATTATTCCCCATAGGCCCCCAGGATACATTTGCACTCTTCTGTGCCAAGTGCATGCATCTGCACGACGGAGGCCTGTCACTGGGGTAACCCCTGGGCCATGAAGAGAGGGAAGTTAAGTGGTCCACATGGGGGCTGAGCTGTGATCTGGGCCTCATTCCCCACGCTTGGTGATACGGAGTTAAAATAGTCAGGTGCTTTCCAACAAATGAAAGTAGGTTCTACCAGCCCACCGGCCCCCGCTGCTCTCCTATAATTGGCAAGGAGGTTAGTCTGACTTTGAGGACAGTCTGGGCGTCGGGAGGTCTCAGTTCTAGGCTATGTCCTTGCTGTGGAGCCTAGGCAAGCCCCTGGGCCTTATGGGTAAAATCAGGTGTCAGTCTCAGTGATCGAATTGACACAGAACAGTAGAGGCAAAGTGGGCCTCAGAAGGTTTCAGTTCATGTTTTTGGTTGAACAGATGAAGAAACTGAAGCCGAGAGAGGCCAAGTAACGTTTACTAGGCCACACAGCACAGGTGGGAACTCAGGCTCCTATTTCAGTCCGTTCCCATCTGAGCAGCCTGTCATCCTAAGGCCCCTTCCAAGTATTTTCCAATATATAAAGTAATCATAGTAGAGGGGCGGATGGCACACAGCTCATCTGAGAGATTTTTAAATGGCCTCTAAAAAGAACCCCAAGAAACAATTATAGAAACCGTCATTGTTTAACCGCAGTATTTGCATACTATGATATGTCTAAGTGCTTTTAAAAGTCTTCTAAACTCAATATAAGTTCATGAATCATTTCTCCCATTTCCCCTTGGCAAACTTCTTCCTTAATTACAAATAAATGGCATTTACCTTATTGGGTGTGTTTGTCTAAGCTCTTGATTAATCAAGAATCTCAGGTACAGTGGATAGAAATTCAACTAAATCAGTTTGATAAAAAGACAGATTTATGGCTCACATAAGTGGAAGTCCACTCACAATGAAATTCAGAGACTTAAACGAGATTGTAGTTAGCTCTTTTTCCCTTGCTCTCACATGCATTCTAAATTCTGCACATCCCTGTGTGGTTGTGGCCTCCTTTTCTCCTTCTAAAGACATGCTTTCTCCACATGGGGAAGATGTTTGCCAGCAGCCCATTTCCAGTTCTACCACCAAAAATGATGATTTTTTTTTTCTGTACCTCTAAATAAACAATCCTGGGGGATAAGTCTGATTGGTCCTGCTAGGGTCACATGAACACTTGTGGACCAATCACTGGGACCAAGTGGTTGGGTTATGATGCATGGCTGGGCTCAGGTCACGTGCCTGTACACCTGTGGCCAGGACATCCCTATCCTTGGAACAACAGTCCCACTAGAATCGGATGGTTAAATCTAGGAGGTGCATTCCCCACACCAAGATAAAGAGCCAAATACGAATGGTTAGTTGACATAGGAAGCTGAGATCGTATACGAGAGACAAATAGTCTGCCTAAATTCCAGGAATGAAGTCCTTGCCTGGAGCAAATATTTACTTGTCCACACAATATTCACAGGTATGTATTTGTAAAAATAATGCAACACCATGGATCTGGCTGATCTAACTCCCATTCTCAACCCTTTATCTATAGCTACTTTTTAGCTGGAGGTGGCCAAGTTATGTACTTCTGACCAATAAGACACAAGTTTGTGTTTTCTTTGTGGTTTTTGGAAAAGCAAACACTTCCCCCAAATAGGTTTTGTTTCTTCCTTCTTCCTTCTTTCTTCTCATGGAGGGTGGGTGTGATACCTGGAGTTGCAGCAACCATATTGCAAACATGAGGGAAAGGCCAAAAGAATCATAAGCTGCAAACCAGGGCCAGCAAGCTGTTGCCTTGAGACTTTTTGTTGTATAAGGAAAACAATCCCCTGTTTGTTTAAATCACTCAAGTCAGTTTGTCAGATACTTATAGCCAAAATATTCCTAACTGATAAAACAGATAAATGAGATTCCTTTGTAGCCATACATAAAATCTTAGAAGTTATAGAATCTGGTAGAGGTCTATGTCTCTCTTTGTTTCACTCTGAGTTTTCAGTTTCAAACTTTGGGGAAGATGAAGAAGACACAGTCCTTTTACCCAGAGGAAGCTTACAATTAAATAGAGCTTAAAATTTAGGCCAGTGTTGAACAAAGAATTCCTTCTCATGTTTAATTCCCCAATGCTGCAATTAAGCCCATTTGCTTTTTATTCCATCCTCAGTAGAGCTCAAGAATGGCTAGTTACCATATTTTTAAATAAGGAAGATGACTTAATTAAAAATACACTCCCATCTCTGTGATGTGCGTGTGTGTGCATGCATGCACACGTGCGTGTTTCAGTTTGTCTTCCTTGGTTTCTTTGACTTTCTTCATAGGTCTTATTTTTCAAACCTCTAATCTTTATGTGAAATTTGATCAAACAAAATGTAGGGTTAGAGTTTTTAAATATTTGTGTGGTCACTTAGGATCTCTGGTTTATCTGGAGAATAAAATTTTAAAGACTTTTTGGCCTCCTGCTTTCAAATCCCTCCAGCCCTAATGCTGGAGCCACATAGCCTCTCCTGCGTGATTAAATCTTCATGTTGTGACTCTGGCTCCAAATTCTGGAATCAAAATTGTCCCTGGGTAGAGGAATCAGATGCAACCTAGGCTGAAGGACCCCTGACTCTGAATGGGGTCTATGGGCCTTTCATGAGCATTTAACCTTGTTGTCCTAGCTCACCAGTGACTGTATTCTCCACATGCTCTTTAATTTCCTCTGTTATGGGTATTTTCCCTGTCTGGTCTTATCCCTCTTCTGGCACCTGTTCACTAGTCTTCCTGCAGCATTGCCCCTTCTTTACTCCTGATCTTCGTGGTTCTAGTGAAATTAACTCCAACTCCAGCTCAAGGGTGAGCATGTGACTCAGGCTGGCCAATCAGAGCATCACATCATCTTGGTCACAGTAATCAGTTCAGTGATTGTCATGTGACCAAGTCTGGCTGCTCAAAGCCAGTGATACTCAGTGATGGGACTTTTTTGGAAGAATGATTGAGAAAGGAAAGCTCTTTCCCTGCTGGGGTTGCTGAGAGGAGAGATTATGAGCCTGGCAGCCATCTTGCCCCCTAAAAGGAGAGGCCTCCAAGAAGAGAGCCCACAAAAAGGCAGGAAGAGCTGAAAGAGAGAGAGAAAACTAGATCTTTATTTTTTAATGTAAATTTATTTATTTGTTTATTTATTTTTGGCTGCGTTGGGTCTTCGTTGCTGCACGCGGGCTTTCTCTAGTTGCGGTGAGCAGGGGCTGCTCTTCATTGCGGTGTGCGGGCTTCTCATTGTGGTGGCTTCTCTTGTGGAACATGAGCTCTAGGCACGTGGGATTCAGCAGTTGTGGCATGTGGGCTCAGTAGTTGTGGCTTGCAGGCTCTAGAACGCAGGCTCAGTAGTTGTGGCGCACGAGATTGGTTGCTCCGCAGCATGTGGGATCTTCCCGGACTAGAGATCGAACCCGTGTCCTCTGCATTGGCAGGTGGATTCTTAACCACTGTGCCACCAGGGAAGTCCGAAAACCGGATCTTGAGGATACTCTTTGAGCTCTGGATCCAGCCTGAGTCAGCACTTTCTACTGACTTTCTCATTTCATGATCCAAAACATTTCCTTTTTAGCTTAAGCTAATTTAAGTAGATTTTCTGCCCTGAACCCTACATGTCTTCTGAGTGGGTCCCCAAATCCCATTTGGATTAGACACCTTGATGTGCCATGAATGCACCTCCCACTCAACACTTTAGCATCTCCCATCCTAAGGATGGACCTCCTGGACTTACCTGAGACTCAGGTCCTTACCTGCTGGTCCCTATAGAAATTAGCCCATGAATGTGCCCTCAGAGACCCTTGCACCTCACCCAGATTCCCAGTGGTTCTTCTACTGGCTGCTGCTAATGGCTCCCGTGGCAATCCTTACCTGAGAAGTGCCCTTAGGAAACTGGAGTTGACTCTCTGACATACCTGGGAGTTACAACCCCTCACCTGGGGCTTCTTTGAGCTAGTGGTTGACTAATGTCAGTGTACAAGAGCCCTACTTCTTTGCCTCAATGCAGGACAGATGCTACATAACAATATATGCTCCAGAGCTCCTCCCGAGATGGGGCTGAGGCTAGAGCTCAGTTGAAACCACATCTCACTTAGCTTCTCCTCCTTCCCTGTTCCTTCATAAGTGACTACACGAGAATCCCTATTTCAACTTCTGCTTCTAGAGAACCTGACCTGTGGCAACTTGTAATTTCCAAACATGGCGGCCACAATGTCTCTCACAGCACGTGCTCTTCTTACAACTCAACTTCTCTCATTGGAGGAAGGCATCTATGTCCCTCCCCTCGAATCTGGGTGGATGTGACTGTTCTGAATAAAAGAGTATGGTGGAAATGTTACTCTGTGATTCCCAGTTTAGTTCATAACAGGCGGTGGAGCTCTGGTGTTCTGGTGTGATTCGTTGTTCAGTGACAGAGTCTGGAGCCCTAAGACATCATGAATCCTTAGCCTTTATGCAAGTGTGCATGATGGCCTCATCTTTCCTGGTCCTGTTTGGCAACCCAGACAAGCCAAGTTCTGGAAACATCTGCTGGTAGTCCTCCTGGCGAACACGCCTGGAAAAGCTGTGGCTTTCCAGGATTCCACCATCTGGGAGACAATGCTGTCATTTGTGGGTTATCGTTGTCATTCCAACACCCAGGAGGGTTTACGTATCAGGAATAGATGATGCGCTACTTCTTGTGTGGTCAGGCAGATGAGTCAGGGGCTGTACTTTCCCTCCTGAACATATTTTACTTGTAATATTAATAATGCTTTCTGGGAAATTCCCAGATGGCAAGGTTTGAAAATCCTGAAGCAGCAGTTCATTGTGTCTCGGTTTTGCTTAAGTAAAAATGCTAATGAAAGTTTCTCCTGAGTGTTAAAAGGAGAATCAAAAATAGGAACTCAAAGGTGAGGTAAACTTGGCGTTCTCTAAAAGTAACAGGAATGCTTATTTTCATTGTCGCCTTGTGAGCCAAAGGGCTCTCTATCCAAAGGATCTGAAGATTGGATGAGTCCACACAAGGTGTGCATGTATGTGTGTGTTTTAAAAAGCTTAGCGGAATTTTTCTTGCATATTCTAACCAGTGTTTTTAAATAGGAAAATGAGCATCTAAAAAATATAACCCTATTTTTAAAAAGAAGATAGAGTCACAAAAACAGGTGCCTCCACAGACAAAACACCTGATATATTTGGCTTAGGTTTGCTTTGTAGTAGGAATGAGGAGGAAAGGCATGGGGGCGATGAGGAGACTGTTGGGGGGTTTGCTTCAGGTTATTAGCTTTACACTAAAGAAAACAATCTGTATGCCACTGAAATTTCAAGGTTTCCATTCATTCATTGCTCATTTTCTCATATAGCTCTCTAACACCAGGAACTCAGCAATATAAAGTCTGGGGCAGGTGGAGGAAATCAACCTGGTGAGAGTGTCCTGCTTGAACAAACTGTTTCTGATCTTATTCTTACAGTCCTTTGTTCCTGACTGTTCCGGTTAGCTATTGCTGCATAACAAATAACCCCCAAACCTAGTGACTAAAACAACAGCCATTTAGTTTTTATCATGATTTTTGTGAATCAGGATTTGTGGAAGTCAAGGCTAGGTGGTTCAGGCGGTGTGTCAGTGAGGGGCCGTAGTGGCCTGGGACTGACTGGGCATCTCTTCCTCATGTCACTGCTCTCACGTCCTCTCCATGTGGTCTCTGTGTGTGCTAGTTTGGGCTTCCCCACAACATGGCAACCTCAAAGCTGTTGGACTGCTTGCACAGTAGCTATTAATATGTTTCATGAGTGAATTCCAGCTATCTAAGTGGAGGCTTCATTACCTTCTAGCTACAGAAGTCACACAGCTTCACTTATACCACATTCTACTGGTTACAAGTGCATCACAAACTGCTCAGATTAGGGAGAGGGAAATTAGACACCCTCCCCCTTTTGATGGGGGAATGGCGAGGTTCTGGAAGAGAACACGGGGCAGGTGATATTGTTGCAGGCCATCTTTGGAAGATACAATTAGCTACACTGCCCAAGCCTGGTTCCTCAGTGCTCCCATCGATTCTGTGAGCTGCCCAAAAGCCTTTTTCTGATTTTCTTTACACTTTAAGGTAATCAGAGCCCAGGTCTCTGGTGTGCAACAAGAACCCTTCCTGGCACCGTCTCAATTATTTAAAATGGAGTTTACTTATAGATTCTTGGTTAGAACCTCTAACTGGAATTAGAGCAAAGCGAGGTGGCTTTTGGAGCCAGAGTTACCCTCCTTAAGATAATCAGATCAGTATAATGACCTTAAGAGAGGAGAGGTGAGAATAAGACCTTGCCTTGTGGTGTCTTGACCACCAAGGTCTTGTCCTGCATGACTTTACTAGCTGTCTTTTCAGGAATTGATAACACTTGAAAAATATTGGTAATTCCTTAATAATAGCATTAGCAAAGAAGCTTATACTAATGCTTGGAGAAGAAGGCAGATGTCTGAAGCTGGCCTATTGTGGTCCAGCTGTTGCTTAGCAGAGGCTGCATGCCAAAACCAGGCCTTAGGCCTGTTAAAAAGTCTCTCATGCTCTTTCCCCAAGCTGCCAGTGCTGTCAGCCTGACTCTTGATACTTGGGCCTGGGAACATTAGGGCTGAGAGAAAAGGCCTCAGTGGTGACTAATGGAGAGCTCTATTCCAAAATTCCCATTTCAACTGAGTAGAGAGACAACAGACATTGGGAGGGAGGAAAGTGGGCCTGGAGCCACTGGCATTTAAACCCTCTAAATGTGTTTCACAAAGGGACAGGTAGAACAGAATGAGTTAGGAGGAGGGAAAGCGTGGGCTTTTCAAGAGACATTATTAATCCAACATATAAGTTCTGTATTAGCTCCTGGTATGAATGGTGCTATGGTCTTAATGTGTGCATCCCCTCAAAATTCATATTTGAAACCCTAATCCCCAAGGTGATGGTAGTAGAAGGTAGGGCCTTAGGGAGGAGATTAGGTCATGAGGGTGGAGCCTTCATCAATGGCATCAGTGCCCTTATAAAAGAGGCCCCAGGGACTTCTCTGGCGATCTAGTGGTTAAGACATCACGCTTCCACTGCAGGGGCATGGGTTCGATTCCTAGCTGGGGGACTAAGATCCTGCATGCCATGCGGCCAAAAGGTAGAAAAAAAAAAGAGGGCCCAGAGGCCCCTGGTCCTTTCCACCATGTGACGATATATCAAAAGATGGTTGGTTATCTAGGAAGTGGGCCCTCATCAGACAATGAATCTGGTGGGGGGCAGGGAATGATCACAGACTTCTCAAGCTTCCTGAACTATAAGAAATCAATATTTGTTGTGTATAATCTACCTGGTCTATGGTTTTTAATTATAGGAGCCTAGACTGACTAAGACAAATGATATTCACCTGTTTATCCTATTTATTCACTTATTCATTCCCTTGTTTATTCATTCATTCATCATATGAGTTTATAAGCCAGAGCATCCCAGGAAATGGAGAAATAACTAGATCAGAACCATGAGATCCCTCCTGCAGGTGGGGAAATAGGAGAGGAGTAAATGGCTACATAGCAGGCAAGGCAGTTAAATCTCGGTTAACAAAACCTCTTGAAGGAAACCCCTTTTATAAGAAATCATGTTTGGAATCATGTTTTTAAAAAGCAGATACCTTGAGAAGCTGTGCTCACAGTGTAGAGCCTGAGCCATATGCTAACTGTTAAGAGTTTTCCTCTATACGGCACGGGGAGGGGTGGGAGGAGGACCTTATGTTTGTTTGCTAATCGTCAATGTCATCCCTCAAGTGTCTAATCTCCCCTCTCATATCTATTAGCATAGTAGGTACTAAGATATACTAAGAATAAAACTTATGTTCCTATAACAACATTTCAGGGGGGCAGACGTGGTGGAAACTAATTCCTAGTCAGTTTCAGGATTGGCCCCAGCTCCCCTAGACTTGCGTATAAGTTCTGGGGGGCTCGTATTGTGCCAAACCCTTAGAAGGATTAGCAAAACCAATTGGTGTCATCTACATCCAGGATGGCTTCTGTTGGGACATCTTCGCATCCTCTGGTTGCCTATTGCTTTGTACTGCTCTCTGCTGTATTATCCCTAAGATTTGTCACAAGGCTCCTGTTCGTTCAGATCTCTCAGCTTCTTTCAGTACATGGGAGCATTTTTGCTGCTTTTGTGCCTTCACTCACTACAGGAATCTTTGTGGGACTATTTTATGACTTCCATGCTTCCCTCAGGTCCTCAGGAGTCATTTTATTTCTTCCACAGTATGGTATGGTCATGGTCTTCTTCAGATCCATCTGTCCAGACATACCATGCTGGGTGCCACCCTGAGCTCTACTTGGGGAAGGAGCCATGAGTCCCTTCTGTACTTGGGTTCTTCCAAACACATCTCAGGTTTCTATTATACCACTCACCAATATTATTCACTTTTATTTCAGGTATTCAGTTTTAGAATTTCCATTTGGTTCCTTTTCTTGGTAGTTTCTAGCTCTCTGCTGCAATTTCCTATCTGTTCCTTCATTACAAACACATTTTCCTTTATATCCCTGAGTATAGTTATAACAGCTGCTTTAACATCCTAATCTTATTTCAACACTTGGCTCATCTTGAGGTTGGCCTCCATTAATTAATTTTTCTCTTGGATATGGGTTACATTTTCCTTTTTTAAAATGTCTAGTAATTTTGGATTGTATTGTGGACGTTTGTGAATGATATATTGTGAAGACTCTGGACTCTGCTATGTTACTCTCAAGAATATTATTTTTTTTAAATGTTAGCAGGCAGTTAACTTTGCTGAACTAAAATTCCAAACTTGGTCACCTTTGCGATGGGCACTGCTTGGTGTCTACTTCAGGGGTCAGCCAGTGGTTATACGGTCTGGTGCTTCCCATCTGTGGCTCTCTCATTTTGGGGATTCTGCCTCTCTCTCTCCAGCTGCTGTGATCACTCTGAACTCTGTCCTCTGATTCCTTAGCTGGTATGACTGTGGGTTTCTGTCAAAGTTTTGGCTGCCCTCTCAGGGACTAAAGGGGCCTGGCCTCAGGTGAAAAGCCATAAAAGAATGGAAAACCCACCCACGATGTTTCCATTTTTCAAATGTGGACTCCCTTCCAGCTTATGCCTAGTTTTAGTTGCTTTCCACTGCCTTCAGAGAGTTATTTTTTAGAGTTTGTCCAGAGTTTATCTGTAGGAGAGTTGGTTCAATACAAGCTACTGTACCATGTGGAGTGGAATTTGCTGCCCTTCCTTCTGGTTAAACTGTAGGGGCAGGATATTGTGTGTCCCTTTCTCAGGGACCTACAATGTCCATACAGTCCCTCTCCTCACATTCTTCTCCCTGTCTGCAGCCTAGGGTTATGTTATGCACTCAGAGAAGTTGGGGAGATTTTTTTCTGCCTCTTTTTTTTTCTTTCTAAATTTTGAGTCCCCTTGGATATTTGAAACTCAAAAGTCCAAGCTTTCAAAACCTCAAAAGCTTTTCTTTGCCTTACTGTCGTGGCCTCTCCCGTTGCGGAGCACAGGCTCCGGACGCGCAGGCTCAGAGGCCATGGCTCACGGGCCCAGCTGCTCCGCGGCATGTGGGATCTTCCCGGACCGGGGCACGAACCCGTGTCCCCTGCATCGGCAGGCGGACTCTCAACCACTGCGCCACCCAGTTTACCATTTATTAACTGTATTACTTTGGGCCAATCTCTCAATTTCTCTGGGCCCTACATTCATTTTGAATCATTATTAACTGCTGAATGTTGCTAGACTGAAAGCTTTCTCCCAACAGTACCTGTTCCTTCCCCGCTGTATCCTAGCATAGTGTTGGCACACATTAGGTTCTCAATAAATACTTCAACATTAAATGAGCAAGTAAATAATAACTCTTATTGCTTTTTCAATATGGACTTTTCTAGCAGGACATCTTGAGAACTACCAGGATTCCAGGTTAACATGGGAAATGCTCCTCTAATTGGGTTCCTCCTTTGTTCTTCCAGCTCCAAGATATGCTTGTGATGCCTTCCAGAACATCTGATGGATTCTAATGTAATAATCAATTAGGATATTGTGCTGCAGAAACAAGTGACTTGTAGTCTCAGTGGCTTACAACAGGTTATTTCTTGTTCATGTTCTGTGATCATTACAGGTTTGATGGAGGGCTCAGCTTCTCACAACCATTCATGGACCTAGACTGGGGAGCAGCCACCATATAGAATGTTGCCAGTGGCCTTGCTAGAGAGAAGAGAGAGCTTTGGAAGGTCTTGTCCTAACAATTAAATAATTGCTGTGGGTTGATATACATCACTTCTGCTCACAATTCGTGGGCCAGAACTAGCCATATAGCCTCTCTCAACCACAGGGAGCCAGAAAGAGCAATTCTACCATGGGACCAGAAGAAGAGGACCAGAAATACTGGAGGAACAGCATTGATGATCACCACGGTCCTGCCTTGCAAGGAAGATCCTGAGCTGGTCCACTCAGGCTCATCTAAGGACAGGTCTGATGGGAAATAAGTGGGAGTATCTCTCATACTCCTGGGTCTTCTCACTTCCCTCAGGGTGGCAGGGCCTTACTCTGTCTCAGGTGCTTCACAGCATCCTAGGCTATCAAATGAGGATTGAACTCAAGGAATAGGAGTTAGTCTTTCTGGATGACCCACAGGTGGTGCTCTGGCTGCTACTGATGGGAGTTCATTTCCAAATGTCAAGCTCCAAGAGTTGTTGTCTGGTTGTATACAAGGTTCCCAAGTTGTTACGGATGGATGATTCTCATCTGAGTAGAGGGAGCTGGGTTTCTGAATTCTGACTCTGATCAGTCCCTGAGTCCTGTGAATTGCACCCTATTGACACAGCCCCTCTGTCCCTCCCTCCTCCCCCTGTTCCAGTCTGGCAACTTCGATCTATTCCTGAGAGGTGTGTGTGTGTGCGTGTGTGTTGCGGGGGGGGGGGATGGTGGTGGGTAGAGGAAGGAAAGGAGATATGATAGGAGACAATGCTTCTACTTGATTTCATATTTTTCCATATCTTTTTCATTTCATATTTGGACCTTGACTATGGAAACCCCCAAACCAAGAATTTGTCTTTTTTTTTCTGGTATTGTCATGGTAACTCTCCCTGGTGGCAAATGATGCCTTCTCTAGCTGTCTAAATTGGTGGGAAGAGGGTTGTTGCAGCGTAACAAGAAATACAATGGGGCCCAATAGAATATTACTCAGCCATAAAAAGAATGAAATAATACCATTTGCGGCAACATGGATCGACCTAGAGATTATCATACTAAGTGAAGTAAGTCAGACAGAGAAAGACAAATACCATATGTTATTGCTTATATGTGGAATCGAAAAAAATGATACAAATGAATTTATTTACAAACAGAAACAGATTCATAGACATAGAAAACAAACTTATGGTTACCAAAGGGGAAAGGGGGTGGGGGAGGGATAAATTAGGAGGTTGGAATTAACATATACACACTACTATATATAAAATACATAAACAACAAGGACCTACTGAATAGCACAGGGAGCTATACTCAATATCTTGTAATAATCTATAAGGGAAAAGAATCTGAAAAAGAATATGTATATAACTGAATCACTGTGCTGTACACCTGAAACTAACGTGACATTGTAAGTCAACTATAAGTCAATTAAAAAAAAAGTTTAAAAGAAAAAGAAAAAAAATACAGAGGGGGAAGGGAAATCACATCAGTTCATATATCAAAATATTATCCCATCATTTATTTAGTGAGTTATTTCCACAATCTCCTTTATTTATTTTTTATTTTTTTATTTTTTTGTGGTAGGCGGGCCTCTCACTGTTGTGGCCTCTCCCGTTGTGGAGCACAGGCTCTGGACGTGCAGGCCCGGTGGCCACGGCCCACAGGCCCAGCTGCTCCGTGGCATGTGGGATCCTCCCGGACTGGGGCACGAACCCGTGTCCCCTGCATCGGCAGGCGGACTCTCAACCACTGCGCCACCAGGGAAGCCCCTTTATTGTTTTACATCTGTGGAATATACAGGATTCCTACATATTCTTTTATATATATATATATATTTTTTTTTTCTATCTCTGGTAATAAAGTTTGTTCACAAATGCGAGTTGATAGGTGTGTCCCATGAATGGAATAACCAGTGAAGGGGTATGGACGTGGACGGCTTTTGGTAAAGCCAGAGGCTTCCTCAGGCTGCCAACAGCAGTGTGCTTCATACTATATTCCTGCAATTTAGTCTCGCGGCTCTTTGCTCCAGAGAGCAAATTCTATCTCAGCCACAGGAGGGCCCCTGCTCCCCTGAACTGCCTGTCAGACAGATTGGGAATTCAGAGGTAAAATGAAGAGTGGATTCAGGAACAGAATAACAATCTTTTTATTTTTTTTTGTATTGGGGTGAATGGAACATTTGGCAATCATCCGAACATTTCCTCAAATTGGTGATGCCTATGGGTGGCATATGCAAAGTATTAGTTTGACTACACTTTGGACAAAATTCCCTGGCCTTGGCCCATCAATGCAAACATACAAAATATCCTGACAAGCTCCCTGCTCCACCCCAATTCACACTCCCACACGGCTGAGGGGGTCACAGGGCATGTTTGGACACTGGCATGAAGGTGCCCTGCTCCATTCTGGACTTGCCAGTGGCGTGTCTGTGAGGCTGTGACTGTCACAGTGCATGCAGGGCAGGGGGCTCCTTTGAAACCACTGGCTCTGGGGCACCTTATAGGAACTCTTATGGGAATGAATGTTACCCTACATGGGGCCAGCTTTCTGCAGCCGTTTATTACAGAGCAGCTGGCCAAACTGTGATCTCACTGTGGCTGCAAACCCACTTAAAATATTAACAGTGATGATAAAGATGAATAATTCCTGTACCTCCAGGGCATATATGAGTTTGCTTATCTCTCCTGTCGGCCCTGAAATGTTGCTGTTCAGCTGCCCGGGAGATGATCTGGTTTTCGTGGTCCTGCAAATAAACAATAAGGTCAGTAGCTCCCAGGTTCTGCAGCTTTTTGATGGGTCTGTTTTCTGCAGAAGTTGTTACTGCTCTCGGCAGAATAACAGGCACTGAGCGTTTCTGAGCTAAGCTGGGAGAGAGGGGTTGAGTGAGGTGGGGTGGTGGTGAGGGTGGGAAAGAGGTGGGCAGAATAGAAGGTTAGCTGGGGTTCTCCCTCTCTCCAAGCCTCAGCGAAGCTGGGATGCGGCACAACTGCCCCGGCTGCTGGTATCCATGGCCTTAATCATCTCCAGGGTGGGATGATGCTGCTGAGGCCAAGGGAGAGAATTGCTCCAGCAGGGGGGCTCCTCGAACCCAGCTCTTCTAGGAATTGTACAGTCTGGCCACGGCTGCTTCTTACGCTTGCCTGGGCCGGCTTAACTGCTCTCCTTTCTACAGGGGCTGTGAGGGGAACCAGCTTCCCCATTAACTTGGGGCTTGCGTTTTATTGATTGCGAACACTCGGGATCCCAGTTCTGGAGCCATCTGTGACCTGTCGTGCTGTAATAGCTTGGTTTTCCCCGTGTTCAGCTCCCTCCCCGAGTACTTAGTGTTAAATCATAGGGGGAGGAAGTGTGAGCAGAGGAAAAACAGCACTATTACATGACCCCCGATGAGACCGCTGTGATAGAATTAAAAGCTGCTGCCCTAGGACATTCTAACAGATGACATTGTGAGGTTGCCAAGGTAACCCACCAGGATACAGTTCCAGCATCTTTGGGATTGATGCTGGGTAGGCGAGGTCAGTCAGAGGTGAGGCCCAGCTGCTCAGGGTGTGTCCCCTGGCTGGCCAGTCCATGGCAGTCAAGTGGAAAATCAAGGCTGACCTTTACACAACACGAATGAACCCAACCTTGTCTCCTCATTGGCTATTCCAGGTGAAAGAGAATCAGAATACTCCAGGTAATTGTTCAATGTAGGTTACACAGAGCCGAAAAAGGTCCGGATATGAATGACTCACCCATTCATTCCATATATGTTGATTAAACACCTACTATGTACCAGATAGGAAGCATCAGAATATCTAGGCAGAAAGGTCGGGAGTTCTAGAAAAACTGAGAAAATGCAGGTCCAAGCAGGGTAAAAAGACATTTACACATCATTACTACTTAGGAAAAGGTTGAGTGGAAGAAAATAAAAACAATCAGAATAACTTATTAACCCCAAGGACCTGGTGTTAAAAAAAAACATGGGCAAAAATTGTATAGAGGGGAAATTATCTGCTTAAAAGAAGGCAACCTCCTCCTCCAAACACACCAAGTTATGCTGCATTCCCCCCTTTTCCCTTTATCTTCTTTTAAATACTCCGTGTTTACTTTTGAGCTACTGGTTAATACCTATAAATGTTATTTTCTTTCTCTCAGGTAAGGGTCGGAAAGATTTCAGATGGGCCCTAGCTTGGGATCACTCAAGGCCTTGGGCATATAAATAACAAAGATCCCTCCTTTTGGCCTCATAGGTGGGTGTTCAAAGCCATCACTGGGCCCCCCCCTGCCCCCCCCCTTGTCTCCACATAATACTGTTTGCATCTGGACTTGGGCTGCCACCTGATCTTGTTATTTTCTCCCAGATGGCAAGCCAAGCAGAGGAGAGAGTGGGGGAGATTGCAGGCGGTGGTGGTGAGTGATACCAGCCAGTGGTGGGGTGGAAAGGGAAAGGGGCAAAAACAAAACAAAAACAAAATGGTAGTGGGGGGAGGGGGGAGGAACACAGAACTGGGATGGCTACGGAACAAGCAAACAAGGAAGAAAATCTCTGAGAAACTGTGGTTACAGGAATTCCTGCAAACAAACTAGTGCCTCCTTACCCCCTGGGGGCGGTTATTAGTACCGGAAGGACATCATTAAAACACTGCTGGGGCCTACACCAGCCCTCCGTCCTGTGGGCTCTAATGCTTAAGGCCCCCTCTTTGGCCAGCCAGAAAATGTAGATAATTAGATTATGTCAGTTGTCTTACTGCAGTCCCCTAATAATAATAGTAACGATAATAATAATATCAACAACAACCGGATAATAGCTAAGTTATAGAGTGCTTTCCTAAACACTTTACTTATAAAACCCACCGGAAAAAAGTGCTACTTAACAGAGAAGGAAATAGGAACAGAGCCGTTAAGTCACTTACCGAAATCACACAGAAGGTAGATATGGATGAGGGCCTGAGGCCCACCCTGATGATTTGGCTCTAGGGTTCCCGCTATTAACCCTTACACTGTGATTGTGCTTTGTTTAAAAAGCTCCAGGAAGAAAGACTTTTACAATGGGCTCACTGCCTCCTATTTTCCCGTCACTAACAAAGCCCTGGCTTGGCTTTTCATTTATAGAATTGTCTCCTTGGCCGGCCTAAAGCTGCAGGCCAAGATGGTTCCCCAGATCTTCTCAAACCTTCTGGGCGCCTGAAGTAGGTGGGCTAGGGTGTAGCATGAGGACTGTGGCATTGTCCCGCTCCTTAAGCACTGACTCCCAAGCAATAACGTAGAGCCTGGGGATGGCCCCACCTGTGGAATGGGGAGGAGGAATGGTCCACTGTTACTGGTCCTTCCCCGCCCACTTCCAGCCATCAGCGCCTTAGTGGCAGTCGCCCTCCAGCACCCAAGTCCAAATTTTGAGGGCTCCAAGTCCCCCACGCGCGCTCCTGACGCACGCAACCTTGGTTACAAGGGGTCGAGAGGGTGGGCGGGGGAGCCACGGACCTCTGCGCCGTGGAGCGGCGAGGGTCACTGGCTGGGGGGAAGCCGTGGGCAGCGCGCAGGTTGCCGGCCGCCTGCAGGCGGCGGCGCGGGGCGCGGGGCGCGGAGGGGGCGCGGGGCGGGCCAGCTGCTCCCGCGGCGGCTCCCCCGAAGACGCAGCGCAGCATATTTTGCACATGAGTTCAGAGGAAGAGGAAGTGTAGCCGGCGGACGCGCGGCGGCGACGGGGGCGCGTCGGGGCTGGAGCCGGAGCGCGCCGGGCTCAGGGCTTAGCGAGCGGGAGCGCGGCGGCCGCGGGCTCCGCTGAGGGACAGACGCACGGATCGCAGGAGGGGCGGACACACGAGCACGCCGCACCGCCTGCCCCGTCCCCACCCCCTGGCGCCCACGCCTTCCCCGCGCCGCCTCCTCTATATGGCACAAACTTTCCTCCCGGGACGGAACACGCTCTCTCCGGGAGCTCGCGCCCGCGCCTTCTCCTCGGCTTAGTCCAGAACGGTAGGTGGGCGCCTGAAGGATTCGGGATGGAGGCGGGCGCAGGCGGGGCGGGAACCCGGCGGGCAGTGGGAGCCTGGCGGGGCGCCTCCCTGCAGGTTGCCGAGGCTGGGCGTGCTTCCCAGGCGCTGGGGCTGCCAGAGGGCCATCCCCGTCCCCTGCACCCCGGCCCGGATTGGATGGGGTCGGGGACAGGATCCATGGGACGCAGCGGTCTTGGGCCAACTTTTTTTTGGGAAAAAAAAACAAAAACATCCCTGGCTAGCCATGGGGAGAGGCACCCCAGAGCAGTCTGTTGAGGGTCGTGGGCTCCGCATGCTCCGGGCGCCTAGGAAGGAAGCAGAGGGGAAGCTTCGAGGCTACAGGTGGGTGTAGGACACTGCTGCAGGGGGTCCTCGGCAAAGATCAGGCGGGAGCTGGCCCAGGAATCCAGGTTCAGGAGGGCGCGAGGCCGGGGTGGGCTGGGGTGGAGGCGGCTCCCGCTGCCCTGCGTGCGCCCCGGGAGGTGCGTTTGTTCCCGGGGCAGCGGTGTTGGACGGGCGGGAGCAGACGTGCCGCGCGTTCAGAGGAAGCGCCGCCAAGGGAGGCTCAGAGCCTTGGGGCGCGGGAAGTCCCCGTCACTGGAAACGGGCATCTCCCCTTCTGTAAAGGGGGTTTCTTCCCTCGTCCTCACCATTTTCCTAGGCCCAAGGGACGCCAGGATGGACCTGGGTGAGGGGGTGGTGGTGGCGGCGTTTATTTCAGGAAGCCCCGTTGTCAGGCATGCACACCCCCCTCCTGCGCCAGGGCTCATGCCCTTCACCTAGACTGCCGCTGTCTTTGGCAGCGAGAACCGCGTGGAGGCCAAGGTGCAGTAACCCAGGCGCCCTGCCTCCCTGGTGCTTGCACCTGGCTGCCCTGTCTCGTTGTGGGTGGTCCCCAGGGACGCTGGGTGGTGTCAGTGAGTTTGTTAGGGGGTTTAAGAACAAAAAAGTATTAAAAAAAAAAAAAAAGTCTGGCACCAGTTCCTATGTTTGAGTGACTGCCCTGGTCTCCAGCAACCTGGTTTCCTTCTTGTAATCGGTACAGCTGTTTTCAGATGGTGGGCGCAGTCAGGCGAGGCGTCTTCCAACCCCTGCCATCGTGTGTCATCTCAGGATAAGTGAGGCCCTGCCAGGAAGGAAGGCAGGTGTAATGTGAGCCACCTCTGGCCCCATGCGTAGGGCTTGCTCTGCACCCCACGTGTCCCCGGCCACAGGGATTCCTAATTTGTACCTCTGAACAGCTGAATTCCCTACCAAGTTCAAGTGACCCCAGATGTCACCAAACCCCACAGAGGGGTTAAGCAACAAGCTGTTTGGGGCTCTTTGGTGCGTGTGCGTGCTAACCTCAGTGAAATCACTTTAACCTCAGAGGGAGCTCTGCATCCTCTTTTGCCTTAAGTGGGGTTTCTGGCCTGACAGCTGTGAGGACACCCCTCTGGCTGCATTTGTATAGCAAGTCGCTGGGTCGCTTTTTCTTTGTTTGTCTTTTGGCTGCATGGACGTGGGACAAATGGAAGAGAGGTGTTGTACCGTTAGCTAATAGATTTGGTGCAGGAACTGAAAGAGAATTAATTGGGAATACGAGTCAGTGAGTTCTTTTTATCCCTCTTGAGCAGGAATTTTTGGCCTCCATTCAAATAATTGCTTTGTCTGTAGGGAAACAGGCAGAAAATCTTTGGCATGAGTGATGTGAGTTCCTGTAAAGCTACTTGTGTTCTTCCAGTCTTAACTTTTCAGCAGAATCGAAATTATGTGGGCCCATGGCTTGGTGGGCATGGGTGTCTTGCTAAATTTCTAAGTTGGTAGGCTAGGGAGAGGGCCCTGTGACTCTTTACCCCACCCACCTCCTTTTAAAAAATATAGAAAAGTTGGGGCTTCCCTGGTGGCGCAGTGGTTGAGAGTCCGCCTGCCGATGCAGGGCACACGGGTTCGTGCCCCGGTCTGGGAAGATCCCACATGCCGCGGAGCAGCTGGGCCCGTGAGCCATGGCCGCTGAGCCTGTGCATCCGGAGGGAGAGGCCACAACAGTGAGAGGCCTGCGTACTGAAAAAAAAAAGAAAAAAAAATATATAGAAAAGTTGCAAGAACAGTGACCACCCAAATACCCGTATCTAGAGTCTATAATTTTACAATATTGGCTGTATTACATATCCGTCCATCTAGTCATCCTTCTATCCATCCATCAGCAACTTATTGTTTTATGCATTTTAAATTAAATGACAGACATTGGTACAGGTCACGTCTAAACGTTTCAGCACACATTTCATTATTTAGAGTTCAATATATGTTCATGATTTTCTTAAGGTAAAATTTATACATATGGTGAATTTTTACATACATACAAATCTCCTTATAGTGAAATGCACAGACCTTGAGGGTAACATTTGCATAATGTTTCGACAGACGCCTACACCTGTGTAACCCTCATCTCTATCAAGTAATGTTGCCATCACCCCCAGAAAGTTCCTTCATCCCCATTCCCAGTCAGTCCCTGCCCTCACCCTTTGTTTGTCACTCAAAGTTAGTTTAGCCTGGTCCTGAACTTCATGTAAGTGGAATTCCACTTACAGTATTTATTCCACTTTACAGTATTGTGTAAAGCTTCTTTCAGTCAGCATGTTTTTGAGGTTCACCCATGTTTTATGTACCAGTAATTCGGTCTTTTTTATTGCTGAGTTATAGTCTGGTATCTATTTATAATGCAGTTTGTTTATGTATTCCCCTGTTGATGGACACATGAGTTATTTCCAGGTTTGGGGGGTATTGTGAATGGAGCTGCTGTGAATATTTGTATACAAGTCTTCCTAGGGACATACGTTGTCATGTCTTGTGGGTAAATGGAGTGGGATTGCTGGGTCATAAAAGAGATGTATGTGAACCTTATAAGAGGCTGCCCGACCTTCTCCCAACATGGTTATACCATTTTACACTCCCGCCAGCAAAGAATACAAATGTGAGATTCCAGATGCAACAACTCATCTTCCTAGCCCAAAGTCAAGACCGTGGTAGACCAGTGTTCTCCTGGGGCCCGAGGGAGCCAGCAATTGGAACATCTGAGACAGTCTGGACCATGTTGTTCATAGCTGGAGGAGCTGAGAGAAATCCCTGACTCTGCCAGTAAATGGGTTTATTCTTAAATTATTGCAGACAGTCAGACAAATATTTTATTTTTAGAGATCTTCAGAGAAGGGAATTCCATAGGGGAACGTCCCCTTGGTTGTGAAAGAAGATCGACTGCTTTCTATATAAAGAAAAATAAACCCCAAACCCCAAAGAATTCCACTAAACTTCTGCTTCGAAACTCCTGGGGGATTTCTGGCATAGTGGTCTGGTTGCTGTGAATCTGGTGGAGATTCCCGTTGGATTTCACCGGCTGAGGCAGCTGGCTGTTGAAAGCGGTTGTGTTTGCTTTGTGAGACAGGTCAGATTTGGCTTTTTGAAGGCTGCGAGAACAGCTTTCCTGTTAAAGTGATGTGGCCTGTCAGTGAGAAACATGGCCTGTCAACACCCCTCTTATTGTCCTGGCTGAGAAAATGGGCCGTTCCCTCTCAGGTCCCCTTGCACCTTCGTCCCCGTCTGTGGGCCTGTAGCCAAACCTGGTCTTGGCTGATATAGGAAGTAGGAATGGAGCCTCCTGCTTATGTGAGACCCAGGATGAAGCTTTGACATCTTGCCGAGGTGTCTCATTGAGGTCAGCTGACAAGTGGTACAGAGTCTTAAGACATTGGCCTATGTTAGGGGACTGTTCCCTTCATCCGCCAGCCTAGTACATTGCCTGCCGCAGGGTAGAGGCACAGAATAATTCTCATGGTACCCATCTGGGTGACTGCCTGTCTGGAGGTTGTCCCAGATGTCAGGACCCCAAGATGTATTTTATTAGAGGCCACTTTACTATAGCCCGTGAAACAGGTTCAGAGTGTTAGGAAAACTTTGCCAACTGTAAACTTCCATTCTAGTAGCACCGTTTTTATTTTATTACATATTTTACTATCGCTGTTGACAAAATTATCATTATAGCCACCCCTTGCCAGGCGCCCATTCTTTGCCAGCCACGGTTAGGCTCGTTACGTGCGTGCTCTGAATCTAATCCTCGTGAGAGGCAAATACTATTATTATCTGCACTTTGGCCTTGAGGAAACTGAAGCTTAGGGAGTTAGGGAACTTGCCCCAAGTTCACATTTTCATGTTTCCTGGACATTAAGGGAAGAGGCTGTGACCTTCTGGTTTCGCAAATGCAGATTCCATCTGCAAGCACAGATTTCCAAATACACGAAGCCGTCGTAGAAGAGAAATGTAAGCTGGATGGGGGATGGAAGTTGGAACAAATGACACACTGGAATCCCTTTCTTAAGTCTTTTGCCTTTTTCTTTTTGTTTCAGGCTTTCTGAGATTTGGGGCACCTGGAGCCTGGGTAGAGGTGCTAATTTTGGTGACAATTTAAGATATTATTGGTTGTGATGATTGTAATTTTATCGTAGGGAAAGAAAGACGTTGCCAGCTGTTTGGTTTGAGTGTCTGTCTGTCAGCTCACTTGTGGCTGAGCTGTCCACTACAGTAGCCACTGGCTACATGTGGCTATTTACATTTAAATGTCAATGAATTAAAAGGAAATAAAATTTAAAATGCAGTTCCAGTCTCACCGGCCACCTTTCAAGAGCCCTAGAGCCACATGTGGTTATTGGCGAGCAAATTGGACAGAGCAGATGTATTTTCATCCTCGTTGAAAGTTCTGTTTGATGGGGCTACTCTATACTAAGCATTTCTCTTTTGTCCTTCAGTTTAAGAATTGGCCACACTCTTGGCTAAAGCTTAGGCTGTTTTTCACCGACAAAGAGATAAATTTAGCCAGACATTTCTTTTATGTTTATAAAAAGGTTTGTGTGTGTGTGTGATCCTTCCTCCCATTCACATTCAGTTTTTGACATAAATTTGAGTTTCCCTTTTCTCTTGGGCCCCCAAAGGGGCTCTCGTTATTATCGTTGTGTATTTTACCAAGATGCGTTCTCTGAAAAGATCGGTACAGCGGGCAAGCGATGGCCACTGCTTGAGGCCCTGTTAATTTCCTTGCTCTCCAAAGAATTCAGTTCAGCTTTTAAATATGCATTTGTGCGACTTACTCCCTACCTGGGCTGAATTCAGGAAGAAAAAGCGCTCTCAGCGGGGCCAGAACCAAAGAGCTAGAAAATCAGGTCACATTCTATGTGTGATGGCTACCTGCTAAGACTGAGGTGGAGCAGGCATCCTTTGGGGTACCTGGGGGCTTCGTTAGGGGGTTTTCCTGGGTCGGGCCTGCCCCTGTGGTGTCGGGAGCAGCGGAGGGGCCGCAGCGTTGTGTCTGATGGTGCAGGATGGTGACGGAGGGACGTCCCCTTTAGGGGGTGTCCACTACTCAGGCTCGGTTCAAAGGAGAGGGGCGCCAGTCCACGGGGGTCAGTGGGGAACCCAGAGCCCCCAGAGCTGGGAAGTCAACATCAGCTATGTTTGCTCAGCTTGTTTGATGCTCACCAACTCTCGTGCTACTTTATGAAGCTGTATTGGATGTTTCCACACTTTTTCAACCAGGAAGCCAGCGTTCTTTGGCTTTTAAAACGAAACTGTCCCATTGTGTTGTTCCATAGGCAGAGCCCCTGGATGGTCAGCATTTATTCTTTGCAAAGGATTATCAGCTTTCGTGTGTGTGTGTGTTTGTGTTGTGTGTGTGTGTGTTTGTGTGTTGGAAGTCCCAGATTAGTATTTCACCCCGAGGAAATACTTCTGAGGAACCTTCAAGTTTTATGGAATAACTCCCAAATTACTCAGATTTGGAGAAATTTTTGTAATAGACCTTATCCATTAAAGTCAGATGAGAAGAGATTAGGTTAATCACAGACTCTGGTTAATGGAACGTGACCATATCGTGTATTACAAGATTTTGGAAATGCAGAGTACAAGAAATCGGACTGTTCATTTAAACACTTCTTTAATTTGGAGAGGTCTTTGGGGATTTTTCCAGTGTCTTGGGACACTTTATAAGCACCCTTTCGGTGTGGTGTAATTATGGCAGGTTAACAGGGATCTTTGTCATGGATAACAAGTAGTACTAGTAATAGTACTAATAATGGTTAACATTTAGACAGACATTTCTAGGTGCCTGAGCTCTTCTAAGCCCTGTTAAATTAACTTATTTAGTCCTCACCCTGCAAGTGGATTCTGCGGTCATCCCGATTTTATAGTTGAGAACCCTGAGGTTAAGTGGCTCCCTTGACGTCACTCGGCTAGGAAGTAGGGACCCTCGAACTTTAACCAGGCACTCTGGCTCCAGAGCGTCACCAGCCCCTGTGCTGTGCTTTTAAAAAGGCGAACTTGAGAGCAACAGGCAAATATTCCAAAGGCCCTTCCCATCCTTTTCCGGATAATAGGCACCTTTCCTTCTCCGGAAGTCTGTTGACGGAGTAGGTGTTAACTGTGCATCTCTTGGGGCAGGGCATTGGGGTAGTTGTTGTTGAGGAGGAAGATGTAACTGCCTTCGAGGAGTTTGCTGTCCCATGGGAAGATGGGGTGGTACCCAAAGCTCCAGAGCTCTCTCCCTTGAGCTGTGGACTGGTCCATCCGGCTGCCCACCCCACCTCCCCTTGGTTGGAGTTAACGCATCCAGGACAAACTCCGGTCTGCTCTGGCCCAACTGCTCCTTTCATGGCGTGCCTGTCTTGGGAGGTGGTCACTGCAGCTTTACAGGTGCTCAGGCCACAAACCTGAGAGGGCTCTCGGATGCCCTCTTTTTCTCATGCCCTGTCTCCAAACCACTAAGAAATCTCACTTCCTACCATCAAAACGTATCCAGAATTTGACCTCTGCTCACACCTCATCACCACCTGGTCTCCCTGTTCCCAGGGTCAGAGTGATCGTGTCTCCCTCGGGGCTCGAAACCCTCTGAGGTCTCCCATCTCACTGGGGACAAAACCAGCGTCCTGACCACGGCCGCCCAGGCTACCCCACCTCCCCGGGCAGGTCCAGGACCTCCCGGCCTGTTTGCACTCGTGGCCACCTGCTCCCTCATCCCAGCGCTCGCCCTGTCACCTTCTGCGGGAGGCCTTCCCTGATCACGCTGTTTTTTTTTAAATTGTGCCCTCCCCTGTACTTGCTAATGCCCCTCTCTGCCTTACTTGTCTTTATGTGACATACTTTTTTTTTTTTTTTTTTTTTTTTTGCGGTATGCGGGCCTCTCACTGTTGTGGCCTCTCCCGTTGCACAGGCTCCGGACGTGCAGGCCCAGCGGCCATGGCTCATGGGCCCAGCCGCTCCGCGGCATGTGGGATCCTCCTGGACCGGGGCACGAACCCGCGTCCCCCGCATCGGCAGGCGGACTCCCAACCACTGCGCCACCAGGGAAGCCCTATGTGACATACTTTTAAACTTGAACTTCATTCATTATTATTATTTTTTTTAAACATCTTTACTGGGGTATAATTGCTTTACAATGGTGTGTTAGTTTCTGCTTTATAACAAAGTGAATCAGTTATACATATACATATGTTCCCATATGTCTTCCCTCTTGCGTCTCCCTCCCTCCCACTCTCCCTATCCCACCCCTCCAGGCTGTCACAAAGCACCGAGCTAATATCCCTGTGCCTTGCGGCTGCTTCCCCCTAGCTATCTACCTTACTACGTTTGTTAGTGTGTATATGTCCATGACTCTCTCTCGCCCTGTCAAAGCTCACCCTTCCCCCTCCCCATATCCTCAAGTCCGTTCTCCAGTAGGTCTGCGTCTTTATTCCTGTCTTACCCCTAGGTTCTTCATGACATTTTTTTCCCTTAAATTCCATATATATGTGTTAGCATACGGTATTTGTCTTTTTCTTTCTGACTTACTTCACTCTGTATGACAGACTCTAGGTC